>NC_079411.1:30268726-30473484 GCF_029220125.1 Pseudoliparis swirei | reverse complement strand
TCTTTGACTGTTGAAGCCTCTCTTGGCAGTTAGCGAGCTAACGAGCTAGCTCCTGCTAACGTGCAGCTGAGCTGCTGCAGCAGAGCACGTCTCGCTCTTTGACCTCCAGTCTCGCTCTTTGACCTCCAGTCTCGCTCTTTGACCTCCAGTCTCGCTCTTTGACCTTGTCTGTCCTATGAGTGCCGTCGTGTGTCCCTGAGTGGAGCCGCTGGTGAGCCGCCCGCAGCGGAGCGCCGCCCGGCTCTCAGCGCAGCTCTCTGAGAGCGGCTCCGGGCTCCGTCTGACGTTGTTGTCTGACGTTGTTGGACTTTGAGCTGCAGCGTCATGCGAGCTGACCTCTGACTGCAGGTCAGAGGTCACGTGAGGGAGGCCTGGCTCGCCCCACGGGGAGGAGACGGCAGCTTGTGTGACGTCACGCACTATCTTTACGCTTCTTTTCCAGAAATTGTGTTTTTAATACAAGCAGCTATCTTTGAGGGTTGCATGCTCATGTTTTGAGTAACATATTTAAAAACGTAAATGTGCTAAAGTTACTTTGTTGAGCTTTTGAATAATGAAGCAATATATTTATAATGTTTCACTTTCAACACATTAATATGGTTATTTTAACTTTATTTATAATCAAGCCTATTTAAAATCTATTCATGAAATGTCCAACCAGTCACTGTCTCTCAGTAGAAGTCTTGCCGTGACCTTTGACCTGAATGCTTCTCACTAGTGTGTGTGTGGACCTGATGAATCTGCAGCGCTCTGCATGATTCTGAAGGTTTGTCCCAATGAGACTCGAGGGCTTTGTCGTATAAAGCACCTTTATTCCACTTTCTGAATATATATTTAAAACGCGTGCAGTTTCAATTTTAGCTGACGGTTCACACAATGTGCCTCCTTTTGGTCACATGATCTAAACACACGTGCACACTTCACAATGCAGCAGTGGGAATCTTCTAGCAACACGGAGCATCTTAATCCCTGAAGTGTGTCAACCACACACCCTTTTGTCGTCACTAACAACTCATTCATAAAACACTGCAGACGTTAAGGGGACAAGTCCAGAGGAAGCTTCATGTTGGTCCTTCATGTTTGAGTCTTGTTCTCTTCCTCCATGCAGTGCAGCAGAGTGGAGTCAGGCACTGTTACAACGCATCAAGGCAGAACCTCTACATCACCAAGGACACCAAGGTCATCTGCCAAGGGTTCACCGGGAAGCAGGTTGGTACACTTGTTAGGGTTCAAGGGGAGCAGGTCGGTACACTTGTTAGGGTTCAAGGGAAGCAGGTCGGTACACTTGTTAGGGTTCAAGGGGAGCAGGTCGGTACACTTGTTAGGGTTCAAGGGAAGCAGGTCGGTACACTTGATAGGGTTCAAGGGAAGCAGATTGGTACACTTGATAGGGTTCAAGGGAAGCAGGTCGGTACACTTGATAGGGTTCAAGGGGAGCAGGTCGGTACACTTGATAGGGTTCAATGGGAGCAGGTCGGTACACTTGATAGGGTTCAATGGGAGCAGGTCGGTACACTTGTTAGGGTTCAAGGGGAGCAGGTCGGTACACTTGTTAGGGTTCAATGGGAGCAGGTCGGTACACTTGATAGGGTTCAAGGGAAGCAGGTTGGTACACTTGATAGGGTTCAATGGGAGCAGGTCGGTACACTTGATAGGGTTCAAGGGGAGCAGGTTGGTACACTTGTTAGGGTTCAAGGGGAGCAGGTTGGTACACTTGATAGGGTTCAATGGGAGCAGGTCGGTACACTTGTTAGGGTTCAAGGGGAGCAGGTCGGTACACTTGTTAGGGTTCAATGGGAGCAGGTCGGTACACTTGATAGGGTTCAAGGGAAGCAGGTTGGTACACTTGATAGGGTTCAATGGGAGCAGGTCGGTACACTTGTTAGGGTTCAATGGGAGCAGGTCGGTACACTTGATAGGGTTCAAGGGGAGCAGGTCGGTACACTTGTTAGGGTTCAAGGGGAGCAGGTTGGTACACTTGATAGGGTTCAATGGGAGCAGGTCGGTACACTTGATAGGGTTCAATGGGAGCAGGTCGGTACACTTGATATTGTTCAAGGGGAGCAGGTCGGTACACTTGATAGGGTTCAAGGGGAGCAGGTCGGTACACATGTTGGGGTTCAAGGGAAGCAGGTCGGTACACTTGATAGGGTTCAAGGGGAGCAGGTCGGTACACTTGTTAGGGTTCAAGGGAAGCAGGTCGGTACACTTGATAGGGTTCAAGGGGAGCAGGTCGGTACACTTGTTAGGGTTCAAGGGAAGCAGATTGGTACACTTGTTAGGGTTCAAGGGGAGCAGGTTGTGTTTCTCAGGCGGTTCAGTCAAGGAGAGTTTAAGGTGTTCAACAAGCCAGAGATGAGGACTTGGATTAATATTCCCACTTTGTCCTCATGCACATTTTTGATCTTCCATTTCCCTTCAACTTTATAAAAGGTTGTTGAATATAGTTCCAGGGAACTCTCCGTCAGTTGAAGGGATGAGAGGTGATGCCGAGTGCACCGAGTCTGGCTCCAGGAGAACTTTAGTGTCTCGGCATCCGGCACGTCTCTTAATCTTCAGTAAACATACGCGCCTCTTTCCATGTTTTACATGTGTCGAAGGTTGGGAAAAGATGACCAGGACGGCAAAGTAAAATTCAAAACAATGTGGATTTAATTAAGTGTGGAAGAACAAAAGTCTCAAAGACACAAAACATTTAACGTGCAGCACGGGCCTGGATGAAGTCAGCTCAAAGCATCGTTCAGTAACAGACTGGAGTTCTCCAGGAGAACATGGCTCTTTATATCTTTAAGAGCAGCGTGATTAGATAATATAGATGGAGACGTCACTCGGTTTAATCTTTGTCCGTCTCATCGTTGGAGCTCAGGGTGGTCCCACCCTCTGGGCTCACGACAGCAGCACTGGTTGGTTAAAACAGATGGAGGTGTTCCTGGTTTAGACTTTGAACACCTTCTGATGGAGCTCAGGGTGGTCCCACCCTCTTGGCTCACGATCTTCTCGCCATCATCATAATCAGTGTGTGTGTATGTTGTTCTCCATCTAAAGCAGGAGCTGTGCAGTTTCTTTAATATAATAGAAACTAAAAGGCATTGAAACTATCTGTTGCTTACATAAACAAGTTCTTTGACGGTGACAGGTACGGCTCTTATTTAAATCTCAATTCTACGACTGAGCAGTCAGGATGAGGTCAGAGCCAAGGGTTGCACAGAGTTCCTGATTATCTTCCCTGTGTGGATGTGTCATCTTCTGGCCGAGGTCAAGAAGTGTTTGTTCCTACAGTATCTGTGCTTCTTATCCAGCAGTGACAGTATGTTCCATGTGGGTGAGCTGAGTATGAGCTGTTCTCTCTGGTCAGAGCCCTAATGTCATAGAAGGACACACAGTTTGGTGCTTCGGGGCCTTAATGCAAAGCGAGGGACATGGGGTACTAAGTATGTATTTTTATATTCTTAACACATGTTTTATATGTTTTATGACTGCAGCTCCACCATGTGACCAAAGGGGGCGCTACATTCAAACTTTTAACGGCATTCTGCGCTCGACGTGCAGTTTGTGTTTTATGCACTTTTCTTGCATGGCAGCGCATGTCCTCTCGAGATCTGAAGGTTGCTCCTCCTCCTCCTCCTCCTCCTCCTTCCAGGGAACCTTCCACAGTCAGCAGTCTCTGGACTATGGCTCCCGGTTAGTTGGCGGTGTTTCTCCCGGGAAGGGAGGGAAGACGCACCTCGGCCTGCCGGTCTTCAACTCGGTGAAGGAGGTGAGTCCTCTGAGTGAAGGCCTGCTGTTGTGCGCTGCGGGTCTGACGTAAAGATGCGTTCAAGGACACTAGGTGGCACTGCTTCATAACCTGTGGATGTGTTCAATGCACCACCACGACCTTTACCCCTCAGGCAAAGAACGGCACCGGGGCCGACGCCACGGTGATCTACGTCCCGCCTCCGTTTGCCGCGGCGGCCATCATGGAGGCCATCGATGCCGAGATCCCCCTGGTGGTCTGCATCACCGAGGGCATCCCCCAGCAGGACATGGTGCGGGTCAAACACAGGCTGCTGCGCCAGGGCGCCACGCGCCTCATCGGGCCCAACTGCCCCGGGGTCATCAATGTAAGCCCATGTTCACTAGCATATCAAAGATATGTGTATGTGTATAATATATATATATATATATATTAGGGCTGGGCACGTTAACGCGTTAATCTTGCGTTAACTCATCAATTAATTAACGCCGACAATTATTATATCGCGTGTTAACGCAGGTTTTATTATTTATTTTATGATTACCTTCGCATTGAAAATGACGGAAGGTTATGTTTTGATCGCCATTTATTTATTTATTGTATGCGTGTTATTCGCAAAACTCAAAAAGTATTCAACCGAATCGCATGAAATTTGGTGGGATGATTGGTTATTATCCGGGGACCATTTGATTAGATTTTGGGATAAATCGGGTCAAAGGTCAAGGTCATGGAAAGGTCACTCTTTTTTTTACCATAGCACGATACATTTTTGTCCAATTGGCATGAAACTAATGCCAAAATGTTCATAATTCAATGCCCAATCTTGTGATATGCGAAGGTATGCGCTCTACCGAGTGCCCATTCTAGTTGTAAAAGTGTGTTGCTCACAGGCTTTTATTTTGTAAAAGTCTGCTACTGATTGCTGCGGAACTTATCCGGTCTTATCACCGGAGTACTTCCAGTCTTAAATATCATTTAAATGCTAAACACACCGTTGATGCAGCGAATCATACAACCAAACACACAGTGGAGCGAGGCTTCGGCAGACGAGCTGCAGGGAGGAGATCAACCAAGAGAAGAGAAGCAACGCCACAGCGAAGTGGAGAGCTACTGCAGGCCGGTTAGTGAGGGGGACCAGACGTCCTCTTTCCCCGGACACGTCCTGCTTCTGAGACCTACAAAATGCGTCTGGCAGGGATTCCAAAAACGTCGGGATTTTGCTTCGTCGGATATTTGTGTTTCTCTGGGTTTTCATAAACTAGTATTTACCCCTTACAAGTTTTGGAAATGGTATCTCCCTTACGTTCCACCTTCTTGCGTGAGCTGCCAGAATAGAGAACAGTCATTGGTCGACCGATCTCAGGGTTGCCAGATACACGATTATTATCCTCCAAATACAACCATGTTGAGCCTTTGGTACGATACTTCACCGTCTCCAACCTGGCAACACGGAGCACCTCGCCGCCTCCACTAGTTCATTGTTGTTTGTGCTATAAACTACAACCAGCGCCGCCGCTCCCATAGCGCACTACGCGCTGTGGGAGGGCACCACGTCCTGAGGGGCTCCACAAAACAGGCAACTAAAAAATCCTCAGTTATAATAATTATAATGCCGATATTATTTCAGTCTAGAAATATTAGGCACCTTTTAGGCATGTATAGTTCATTTTAGTTTAGTTCATATGGCAGTACATTTAAAATAAGTGTCAAGTTCTAGGAATTGACAAACTGCACTGAAAGTGTTTTCTGGTGTCTCTAACAGGGACAACACATGTTATGGCACTTTCATTCATATGGCAGAACATTTCAAATAGAAGTGCTATACACTACTATTGAATTAATTATTGGATTTTGCGTCTACAAATGCGATTAATCAGGGAAATCATGCGATTAAAAATGTTAATCGTTGCCCAGCCCTAATATATACATAAATAAAAGCTCTTTGTCATGAGGGTAAGAGTCATCAATGTAAGCCCATGTTCACGAGCTCTGGACTGAGGGTCAGGGTACGCTCACATGTTGGTCATGTGCTCGTCGTCATGTGCTCGTCGTCATGTGCTCTTCGTCATGTGCTCGTCGTCATGTGCTCTTCGTCATGTGCTCGTCGTCATGTGCTCTTCGTCATGTGCTCTTCGTCGTGTGCTCTTCGTCGTGTGCTCTTCATCATGTGCTCTTCATCATGTGCTCTTCATCATGTGCTCTTCGTCATGTGCTCTTCGTCATGTGCTCTTCGTCATGTGCTCTTCGTCATGTGCTCTTCTTCATGTGCTCTTCTTCATGTGCTCTTCTTCACGTGCTCTTCTTCATGTGCTCTTCTTCACGTGCTCTTCATGTGCTCTTCTTCATGTGCTCTTCATCATGTGCTCGTCATCGTGTGCTCTTCGTCGTGTGCTCTTCGTCGTGTGCTCTTCGTCGTGTGCTCGTCGTCATGTGCTCTTCGTCGTGTGCTCGTCGTCATGTGCTCTTCGTCGTGTGCTCTTCGTCGTGTGCTCTTCGTCGTGTGCTCTTAAATGGTGCTCTTCATGTGCTCTTCTTCATGTGCTCGTCGTCATGTGCTCGTCGTCATGTGCTCTTCGTCATGTGCTCTTCGTCATGTGCTCTTCGGCGTCATGTGCTCTTCGTCATGTGCTCTTCGTCATGTGCTGGTCGTCTGTCCTCCGGTGACGTTGCTTGTGGCTGAGAGCGAAGAGGAGGAACATCTTCCTCCTCTCAGGGGTCCAGTAGTTGTTAAGATAAATTCTCACGGTTTCCTTTTCAACATGAAGTCAGACTCTAACCTTAAGGCTCGGCTGTTTCTCCTGCTGGGCTTCTGGTCATAACCTCTTGACGTGTTTGCAGCTCCGCATCGTGACGAGTAGAAGTGAACGTTGTCTGACTTGGTTTATTTAAAGTGGAGAACAAATCTTCATCGATGATGATCCCAGATATATTCCACATTTTGGGAACTGATGACGCATCACTCGTGCTATGATGTAGTTATTGTATATCTAAATGTTCTCCTCTGCAGCCGGGAGAATGCAAGATTGGGATCATGCCGGGCCACATCCACAAGAAGGGGAGGATTGGTGAGATTCACGTTTCGTCTTTAATGATCATAGAAACACAAGTTCCTCCTGGAAGGCAGTGACTCCTCCCCCTTCCTGTCACCTGACGGGAGGAGCCAACCGCCTTCTCCTAACGCTGAGGCCTGAGGCCTGACCCGCCACAGGAAGTCTGCTCCACGGGAACCAGCCGGCCTCTGTCCTCTGTCCTCTGTCCTCTGTCCTCTGTCCTCTGTCCTCTCCTCTGTCCTCTGTCCTCCGTCCTCTCTCCTCTGTCCTCTCTCCTCTGTCCTCTGCTCCTCTGTCCTCTCTCCTCCGTCCTCTCTCCTCTGTCCTCTCTCCTCAGTCCTCTCCCCTCCGTCCTCTGTCCTCCGTCCTCTCTCCTCCGTCCTCTGTCCTCAGTCCTCTCTCCTCCATTCTCTCTCCTCTGTCCTCTGTCCTCTGTCCTCCGTCCTCTGTCCTCAGTCCTCTCTCCTCTGTCCTCTCCTCTGTCCTCAGTCCTCTCTCCTCCGTCCTCTGTCCTCTCTCCTCAGTCCTCTGTCCTCAGTCCTCTGTCCTCCGTCCTCTGTCCTCAGTCCTCTCTCCTCCGTCCTCTCTCTTCCGTCCTCTCTCCTCAGTCCTCTCCCCTCCGTCCTCTGTCCTCTCTCCTCCGTCCTCTGTCCTCTCTCATCTCTTCAGTCCTCTCTCATCTCCTCCGTCCTCTCTCTTCCGTCCTCTCTCATCCGTCCTCTGTCCTCTCTCATCTCTTCAGTCCTCTCTCCTCAGTCCTCTCTCCTCCATCCTCTGTCCTCTCTCCTCCGTCCTCTGTCCTCTCTCATCTCTTCAGTCCTCTCTCCTCTGTCCTCAGTCCTCTCTCCTCCGTCCTCTCTCCTCCGTCCTCTCTCCTCCATCCTCTCTCCTCCGTCCTCTGTCCTCAGTCCTCTCTCCTCCGTCCTCTGTCCTCTCTCCTCAGTCCTCTGTCCTCAGTCCTCTCTCCTCCGTCCTATGTCCTCTCTCATCTCTTCAGTCCTCTCTCCTCAGTCCTCAGTCCTCTCTCCTCCGTCCTCTCTCCTCCGTCCTCTGTCCTCAGTCCTCTCTCCGCCGTCCTCTCTCCTCCGTCCTCTCTCCTCCGTCCTCTGTCCTCAGTCCTCTGTCCTCTCCCCTCCGTCCTCTGTCCTCAGTCCTCTGTCCTCAGTCCTCTGTCCTCAGTCCTCCGTCCTCTGTCCTCTGTCCTCAGTCCTCTCTCCTCCGTCCTCCGTCCTCTCTCCTCTGTCCTCTGTCCTCAGTCCTCTCCCCTCCGTCCTCCGTCCTCCGTCCTCTGTCCTCCGTCCTCTCTCCTCCGTCCTCTCTCCTCCGTCCTCTGTCCTCTGTCCTCAGTCCTCTCTCCTCCATTCTCTCTCCTCTGTCCTCTCTCCTCTGTCCTCTCTCCTCCGTCCTCTGTCCTCAGTCCTCTCTCCTCCGTCCTCTGTCCTCAGTACTCTCTTCAGTCCTCTCTCCTCTGTCCTCTCCTCTCTCCTCTGTCCTCAGTCCTCTCTCCTCCGTCCTCTGTCCTCTCTCTTCAGTCCTCTGTCCTCTCTGTCCTCTCTCCTCCGTCCTCTCTCCTCTGTCCTCTCCTCTGTCCTCTGTCCTCTCTCCTCCGTCCTCGCTCCTCAGTCCTCTCTCCTCCGTCCTCTGTCCTCTCTCATCTCTTCAGTCCTCTCTCCTCTGTCCTCTCCTCTGTCCTCAGTCCTCTCTCCTCCGTCCTCTGTCCTCCGTCCTCTCTCCTCCGTCCTCAGTCCTCTCTCCTCCGTCCTCTGTCCTCTCTCCTCAGTCCTCTGTCCTCAGTCCTCTGTCCTCAGTCCTCTCTCATCTCTTCAGTCCTCTCTCCTCTGTCCTCAGTCCTCTCTCCTCCGTCCTCTGTCCTCAGTCCTCTCTTCAGTCCTCTCTCCTCTGTCCTCTCCTCTCCCCTCCGTCCTCTGTCCTCCGTCCTCTGTCCTCCGTCCTCTGTCCTCAGTCCTCTCTCCTCCGTCCTCTCTCTTCCGTCCTCTCTCCTCCGTCCTCTGTCCTCTCTCATCTCTTCAGTCCTCTCTCCTCTGTCCTCTGTCCTCTCTCATCTCTTCAGTCCTCTCTCCTCTGTCCTCTCCTCTGTCCTCTCCTCTGTCCTCTCCTCTGTCCTCAGTCCTCTCTCCTCCGTCCTCTCTCCTCCGTCCTCTCTCCTCCGTCCTCTCTCCTCCGTCCTCTGTCCTCTCTCCTCAGTCCTCTGTCCTCAGTCCTCTCTCCTCCGTCCTCTGTCCTCTGTCCTCTCTCATCTCTTCAGTCCTCTCTCCTCAGTCCTCTCTCCTCTGTCCTCTCTCCTCTGTCCTCTGTCCTCTCTCCTCCGTCCTCTGTCCTCAGTCCTCTCCCCTCCGTCCTCCGTCCTCTCTCCTCCGTCCTCTGTCCTCAGTCCTCTCCCCTCCGTCCTCCGTCCTCCGTCCTCCGTCCTCTGTCCTCTGTCCTCCGTCCTCTGTCCTCCGTCCTCTCTCCTCCGTCCTCTCTCCTCCGTCCTCTGTCCTCTCCCCTCAGTCCTCTCTCCTCTGTCCTCTCTCCTCTGTCCTCTCTCCTCCGTCCTCTGTCCTCAGTCCTCTCTCCTCCGTCCTCTGTCCTCAGTCCTCTCTCCTCCGTCCTCTGTCCTCAGTCCTCTCTTCAGTCCTCTCTCCTCTGTCCTCTCCTCTCTCCTCTGTCCTCAGTCCTCTCTCCTCCGTCCTCTGTCCTCTCTCTTCAGTCCTCTGTCCTCTCCTCCGTCCTCTCTCCTCTGTCCTCTCCTCTGTCCTCAGTCCTCTCTCCTCCGTCCTCTGTCCTCTCTCTTCAGTCCTCTGTCCTCTCCTCTGTCCTCTCTCCTCCGTCCTCTCTCCTCTGTCCTCTCCTCTGTCCTCAGTCCTCTCTCCTCCGTCCTCTGTCCTCTCTCTTCAGTCCTCTCCTCTCCTCCGTCCTCGCTCCTCTGTCCTCTCTCTTCAGTCCTCTGTCCCACGGCTTCATTCTAATGTGTCCAGCAGTTGTTGTTGTTGACGTTTGTTTTGGCCTGCAGGCATCGTGTCGAGGTCGGGCACCCTGACGTACGAAGCCGTGCACCAGACGACACAAGTGGGCCTGGGCCAGTCGCTGTGCATCGGTAGGTACCACGTCTCCACCGGGTCTAGACCCTCATGAGCTCTGGGCCGAGGGCCACCGGTCCTGATCCGGTGTTCACGGGTTGATGTTAGGAGACGCCAGGAGGTTCTGTTGACACCGGGCCTCTGAGCTGGACCTAGTCCTGAGTCTCAAGAGTCTATTCGTTCATCTTTAATAATCATTCAACGGGAGATCGACACTTTCAAACTCATCTGGAGTTCTTAGAAATATGAAGCGGATCTACTGAGTTCCCCGAGCACCGAGCTGTGGTGATGGAGACGTGGAGGGGACGGCTCCTCGAGTCATGACCTCCCTGTGACACTGAAAACATTGACTTGTAGGCAAAGCAACCAGAAGCTCAGACATGCGACTCTGGAGAAGGTTATTATATTGATGACGCATTATTAAAGATGGAGGCAGCCCAGTGAGGAGGGGAGTAGAGGCTCCTCCTTCAGGCTCAGGCTGTGTCCTCCTCTCTCCTCCAGGCATCGGGGGGGATCCCTTCAACGGAACCAACTTCATCGACTGTCTGGAGGTCTTCCTCAGGGACCCCAAGACCGACGGCATCATCCTGATCGGAGAGATCGGTGGCAACGCCGAGGAGATGGCAGCAGATTACCTGAAGCAGCACAACTCTGTAAGGAACCTGAGATCCGTCATTATATATGTTTATGATAAAGTACGTGTGGAGCCTTCTGAACATCTTAGTTCTGCCTTCTCAAACCTCTGGTGAACACTGGACACATCACATGTCTCTGTCACCACAGCTGATGCAGAGGGACGTGTTCATGAAACCTGCATGAGATGAGGAGATGATCTCAGAGGAGGAGATGATCTCAGAGGAGGAGATGATCTCAGAGGAGGTGATCTCAGAGGAGGAGATGATCTCAGAGAGGAGATGATCTCAGAGATCTTCTCTCTGAGTGTTTATGTTATTGCTACAGATGAAATATGATCTCTTCACCTCGGACGTGATCTCAGCTGTTGGACGTGATCTCAGCTGTTGAACGTGACATCATCACTGAGCGAGCAGCTGAACCAATCAAGTGCCTGCGTGACTAATTACATGGGAGGAGCCTGAGCCGCTGCGGGTCACTCGCCAACCAATGAAATGCCTTGATTGACCCTTTGTTTAAAAACTGGTCTGTAATGGAGGATTAATTTCTTGTGTTCTCTCTTATACCTTCCTTCCTTCCTTCCTCCTAATCTGCTACTCTCATCCTCACCCTCTCCCTTGAGCTTCTTCTCCATGTTGGTCCATCCTAACCCCTCACCTCCTCTCTCCTCAGGGTGCTGGTTCCAAACCCGTGGTGTCCTTCATCGCCGGGCTGACGGCCCCCCCCGGCCGGAGGATGGGCCACGCCGGCGCCATCATCGCTGGAGGAAAGGGCGGAGCCAAAGAAAAGATCGCCGCCCTCCAGTCAGCCGGAGTGGTGGTCAGCATGTCTCCTGCTCAGCTGGGCAGCACCATCTTCAAGGTGAGGGGTCACCGGAGGTATTGATCATGTTAACGAGACACGGTTAAAAGATCGGGTCCAGCTGACGGGTTCTTAGTCCGGTTCTGTTCATGTTGACGAGATGCAGACAGCGAAGTTTCATCACCACTTCTAGCCTGACAGCGCCCCCTCTGGTTCTGATTGGTACTGCCGACAACGTTTTGTGCATCTGGGGCACGAACACGGAATGAAACGCTCATCAGGAGGGAGGGTCCCCACGGAGGAGCAACGTGACCTCTGGACCAACACAGCATTCTGACTTCCATCAGAGTTCTCCTGGTTTCTGCCTCCTGTCTGCTCCACTGATGTGTCCCTCACAATGTGTCCCTCACAATGTGTCCCTGTGTGTCCCTCACAATGTGTCCCTCACAATGTGTCCCTGTGTGTCCCTCACAATGTGTCCCTGTGTGTCCCTCACAATGTGTCCCTCACAATGTGTCCCTGTGTGTCCCTCACAATGTGTCCCTCACAATGTGTCCCTCACAATGTGTCCCTGTGTGTCCCTGTTCGTGGTGTGACCCCTCATCATGTGGAACGCCCAGCTCTCCCTCCCCCTCAGTTCCCCCCTCCTCCTGCAGGGGGCAGTAGAGATGTGCAGCTTCTGCAGACCTGATGAATGACATTTGCATTAAGTTACTTTCTCCCTGTGGAATGAGAATCCTCGTGGAACGAGGTATTCTATCATCCTCCGGTTTGTTTGATATTCCCCAAATTGAATATGTAAATGGAGACATCCTTTTTAATGGGAGCATAATGCCTTCTCATTGGTAGTCACATGGTGGGCCTGATGAACACAGCCAGAGGAACCTCCATCCGTCACAGGAAGGAGAGGAAGTGAGCCGTTAGTGTTGACAGCTGGGACTAGTGACACGTGCAGCGCTCCACGAGACGCCCGGAGCCGGAGGGTTCTGAACAACTCACCCAGTTCTCACTTCATTTGATCTCTTCTTTCTTTCTCTTGTCTCCTGCAGGAGTTTGAGAAGAGGAAGATGTTGTAAAACCTCTCCACCCACCGGAACTGAGACGAGCCTGATTCTGGTGGAGCATCTGAACCATCTGAACCATCTGAACCTGACCATCTCCAGCGCTGTGCAGTGTTGGTCTTTACCGCAACAAAAGGAGCGTAGAGTCCGACAGAAGTCATTGTATGCGCTGGTAAAGCTTTAAGATATTGTCCACATGTAGCTGAAGGTAACCACGGTAACGGTTCGCTGCTCCTCCTGCTTGTTAACATTTCTTTGGCTGTCCACCTGAATAACAACTATTTCTCACATCGTTTTCCTGCTGTCGTTTCTGTCATTTGGAAAGATGTGTGAAGACTGAATGAGGTGGTTTGAGTTACCATGGTTACCGTGAAGGTGACATGAGAGAACACGTGTATGTAAAGAGTTGGTTACCATGAAGATCACAGGAGAGAACACGTGTATGTAAAGAGTTGGTTACCATGGTTACCATGAAGATCACAGGAGAGAACACGTGTATGTAAAGAGTTGGTTACCATGGTTACCATGAAGATCACAGGAGAGAACACGTGTATGTAAAGAGTTGGTTACCATGGTTACCATGAAGATCACAGGAGAGAACACGTGTATGTAAAGAGTTGGTTACCATGGTTACCATGAAGATCACAGGAGAGCACACCAGTAAAGAGTTGGTAACCATGGTTACTGTGAAGGTGCTGTACAGTGATATAAAGTGCTGATTCTGTGTTGATGAAGAGCAGAAGTGATGGAGATGAAGACGACATCCATGACCTTCATCTTCATCATGCTGCCGACCATCTGGTCTCTACTAAAGGTTTGTGTCTTTACTAGTGCTGTGAAAAATAACGCGTTAATTCAATTACAGGTTTAACTAGTTTGTTTTTTTAATGCATTTAACGCATGCGCAGAATGAGCTTCCAATCCGTCTGTTGTTGGTTGTCGGGACGAAAAAAAAGTCACTTGCAAAATGAGCTTCCAATCCACCACTTCAATCTGAACTCTGTCCGCTCTCATGCAGACGGTCTGTTCATCGTAATGATCCTTCCGCAGGTTCACCTCCGGAAACCTTGTGACGACTTTTACTTCCTGTAGATCAGGGTCTCAACACGTCGATCGCGACCTGCCAGTCGATCGCGGCGTAGTGTCGGTAGATCAATGACATTAAAGAGATTGGCCCGCCCCCTGACATGTTCTCTAGAGCACGTCTTTGTTCTTTTATTAAACTAAACGTCTGTTGTTGATCGTATCTCCACAGCAGCATGTCATCTCTGTCTCTTCGCGTTGCGTTAACACTTATCGATCTCCGTCTGGCGCCACAGAGCTCCGTGCGCGCATCGGGACCGAGCAAAACAAAAGTCACTTGTCAATCTGTCCACCTGTCCGGGCGGTGAGGCTTCAGCTTTGCAGCGGTGTCCCGCCGTCCCTTTCATCACGGCCCAGTTCATGAAGAAAACCCACACAGTCAGTTTGCCTCAGCAGCTGCTAGAGGAAGACTAGAGGCCTTTAGATTGTATCATGGTGGAGTTAATGGTTGACAAACAAGAGAAACATGTTCTGTTTAACCCTCCTGTTACCTTTACATTTACTAACATATTTTACCCTCGGGGTCAATTTGACCCCAGCAATTAAAACCTCCAGAAAATTATTAGAATTAATATTGCTTCCCAAGTTTAAGTGTGAGGTACTTTATGTTTGTTTGTTGACTACCTAAATAGCCCTTTAAATAAATAAAAAAGTTGATATTTCTGATATGTTTGACACAGTGAAAAACAGCCTGGGGTCAAATTGACCCCAAAGAACACCGACATTAAACATTGAATGAGGTCAAATTGACCCGAAAGGTCACAGGAGGGTTAAACATTCTGTTTAGGATGAAGATGTATTAATGTTCCATATGGAAGAAAACTGCTAAATAACTGCTGAGTTGCAGCACCATTGTATAGAAGAATGTATAAATGTATATATCCGTCTTTTGTCATAAATCTCAATGTTCTCACAAAATATACCGAGAATATCGGTAATATGTGATTAATCATGATTAATCCACAAAAACCTGTGATTAACCCGATTAAAAATTGTAATCGTTTCACAGCCCTAGTCTTTACTATAAAGTCTCTACTAAAGAGAAGGTTTGTGTCTCCTCTCTGTCCTGGTCTAGTTAGACCTTAGTCCTGATAGAGGACTCCTCTCTGTCCTGGTCTAGTTAGACCTTAGTCCTGATAGAGGACTCCTCTCTGTACTGGTCTAGTTAGACCTTAGTCCTGATAGAGGACTCCTCTCTGTCCTGGTCTAGTTAGACCTTAGTCCTGATAGAGGACTCATCTCTGTACTGGTCTAGTTAGACCTTAGTCCTGATAGAGGACTCCTCTCTGTCCTGGTCTTGTTAGACCTTAGTCCTGATAGAGGACTCATCTCTGTACTGGTCTTGTTAGACCTTAGTCCTGATAGAGGACTCCTCTCTGTCCTGGTCTAGTTAGACCTTAGTGCTGATAGAGGACTCATCTCTGTCCTGGTCTTGTTAGACCTTAGTGCTGATAGAGGACTCCTCTCTGTACTGGTCTTGTTAGACCTTAGTCCTGATAGAGGACTCATCTCTGTACTGGTCTTGTTAGACCTTAGTCCTGATAGAGGACTCCTCTCTGTGCTGGTCTAGTTAGACCTTAGTCCTGATAGAGGACTCCTCTCTGTACTGGTCTTGTTAGACCTTAGTCCTGATAGAGGACTCATCTCTGTACTGGTCTTGTTAGACCTTAGTGCTGATAGAGGACTCATCTCTGTACTGGTCTTGTTAGACCTTAGTCCTGATAGAGGACTCATCTCTGTACTGGTCTAGTTAGACCTTAGTCCTGATAGAGGACTCCTCTCTGTACTGGTCTAGTTAGACCTTAGTCCTGATAGAGGACTCATCTCTGTCCTGGTCTAGTTAGACCTTAGTGCTGATAGAGGACTCCTCTCTGTACTGGTCTTGTTAGACCTTAGTGCTGATAGAGGACTCATCTCTGTACTGGTCTAGTTGGACCTTAGTGCTGATAGAGGACTCCTCTCTGTACTGGTCTTGTTAGACCTTAGTCCTGATAGAGGACTCATCTCTATACTGGTCTTGTTAGACCTTAGTCCTGATAGAGGACTCATCTCTGTACTGGTCTAGTTGGACCTTAGTGCTGATAGAGGACTCATCTCTGTACTGGTCTAGTTAGACCTTAGTCCTGATAGAGGACTCCTCTCTGTACTGGTCTAGTTAGACCTTAGTCCTGATAGAGGACTCCTCTCTGTACTGGTCTAGTTAGACCTTAGTGCTGATAGAGGACTCCTCTCTGTCCTGGTCTTGTTAGACCTTAGTCCTGATAGAGGACTCCTCTCTGTACTGGTCTAGTTAGACCTTAGTGCTGATAGAGGACTCCTCTCTGTCCTGGTCTTGTTAGACCTTAGTCCTGATAGAGGACTCCTCTCTGCACTGGTCTAGTTAGACCCTAGTCCTGATAGAGGACTCCTCTCTGTCCTGGTCTAGTTAGACCTTAGTGCTGATAGAGGACTCCTCTCTGTACTGGTCTTGTTAGACCTTAGTGCTGATAGAGGACTCCTCTCTGTACTGGTCTAGTTAGACCTTAGTGCTGATAGAGGACTCCTCTGTACTGGTCTTGTTAGACCTTAGTGCTGATAGAGGACTCCTCTCTGTACTGGTCTTGTTAGACCTTAGTCCTGATAGAGGACTCCTCTCTGTCCTGGTCTAGTTAGACCTTAGTGCTGATAGAGGACTCATCTCTGTACTGGTCTAGTTAGACCTTAGTCCTGATAGAGGACTCATCTCTGTACTGGTCTTGTTAGACCCAAGTCCTGATAGAGGACTCCTCTCTGTCCTGGTCTAGTTAGACCTTAGTGCTGATAGAGGACTCCTCTCTGTACTGGTCTTGTTAGACCTTAGTCCTGATAAAGGACTCCTCTCTGTCCTGGTCTAGTTAGACCTTAGTCCTGATAAAGGACTCCTCTCTGTACTGGTCTTGTTAGACCTTAGTCCTGATAAAGGACTCCTCTCTGTCCTGGTCTTGTTAGACCTTAGTCCTGATAAAGGACTCCTCTCTGTACTGGTCTTGTTAGACCTTAGTCCTGATAGAGGACTCATCTCTATACTGGTCTAGTTAGACCTTAGTCCTGATAGAGGACTCTTCTCTGTCCTGGTCTTGTTAGACCTTAGTCCTGATAGAGGACTCATCTCTATACTGGTCTAGTTAGACCTTAGTCCTGATAGAGGACTCCTCTCTGTACTGGTCTTGTTAGACCTTAGTCCTGATAGAGGACTCCTCTCTGTACTGGTCTTGTTAGACCTTAGTGCTGATAGAGGACTCCTCTCTGTACTGGTCTTGGTAGACCTTAGTCCTGATAGAGGACTCATCTCTGTCCTGGTCTAGTTAGACCTTAGTCCTGATAGAGGACTCATCTCTGTCCTGGTCTTGTTAGACCTTAGTGCTGATAGAGGACTCCTCTCTGCACTGGTCTAGTTAGACCTTAGTCCTGATAGAGGACTCATCTCTGTACTGGTCTTGTTAGACCTTAGTGCTGATAGAGGACTCATCTCTGTACTGGTCTTGTTAGACCTTAGTGCTGATAGAGGACTCATCTCTGTACTGGTCTAGTTAGACCTTAGTCCTGATAGAGGACTCATCTCTGTACTGGTCTTGTTAGACCTTAGTGCTGATAAAGGACTCCTCTCTGTACTGGTCTTGTTAGACCTTAGTCCTGATAGAGGACTCATCTCTGTACTGGTCTTGTTAGACCTTAGTCCTGATAGAGGACTCCTCTCTGTACTGGTCTTGTTAGACCTTAGTCCTGATAGAGGACTCCTCTCTGTACTGGTCTTGTTAGACCTTAGTGCTGATAGAGGACTCCTCTCTGTCCTGGTCTAGTTAGACCTTAGTCCTGATAAAGGACTCCTCTCTGTCCTGGTCTTGTTAGACCTTAGTGCTGATAGAGGACTCATCTCTGTACTGGTCTTGTTAGACCTTAGTCCTGATAGAGGACTCCTCTCTGTCCTGGTCTTGTTAGACCTTAGTGCTGATAGAGGACTCCTCTCTGTCCTGGTCTTGTTAGACCTTAGTCCTGATAAAGGACTCCTCTCTGTACTGGTCTAGTTAGACCTTAGTCCTGATAGAGGACTCCTCTCTGTCCTGGTCTTGTTAGACCTTAGTCCTGATAGAGGACTCCTCTCTGTCCTGGTCTTGTTAGACCTTAGTGCTGATAGAGGACTCGTCTCTGTACTGGTCTTGTTAGACCTTAGTGCTGATAGAGGACTCATCTCTGTACTGGTCTTGTTAGACCGTAGTCCTGATAGAGGACTCATCTCTGTACTGGTCTTGTTAGACCTTAGTCCTGATAGAGGACTCCTCTCTGTCCTGGTCTAGTTAGACCTTAGTCCTGATAGAGGACTCATCTCTGTACTGGTCTAGTTAGACCTTAGTCCTGATAGAGGACTCATCTCTGTACTGGTCTAGTTAGACCTTAGTCCTGATAGAGGACTCATCTCTGTACTGGTCTAGTTAGACCTTAGTGCTGATAGAGGACTCCTCTCTGTACTGGTCTTGTTAGACCTTAGTCCTGATAGAGGACTCCTCTCTGTCCTGGTCTAGTTAGACCTTAGTCCTGATAGAGGACTCATCTCTGTACTGGTCTAGTTAGACCTTAGTCCTGATAGAGGACTCATCTCTGTACTGGTCTTGTTAGACCTTAGTGCTGATAGAGGACTCCTCTCTGGACTGGTCTTGTTAGACCTTAGTCCTGATAGAGGACTCCTCTCTGTACTGGTCTTGTTAGACCTTAGTGCTGATAGAGGACTCATCTCTGTCCTGGTCTAGTTAGACCTTAGTCCTGATAGAGGACTCCTCTCTGTACTGGTCTTGTTAGACCTTAGTCCTGATAGAGGACTCCTCTGTACTGGTCTTGTTAGACCTTAGTCCTGATAGAGGACTCCTCTCCGTACTGGTCTTGTTTGACCTTAGTCCTGATAGAGGACTCCTCTCTGTCCTGGTCTTGTTAGACCTTAGTCCTGATAGAGGACTCCTCTCTGTACTGGTCTAGTTAGACCTTAGTCCTGATAGAGGACTCATCTCTGTACTGGTCTTGTTAGACCTTAGTCCTGATAGAGGACTAACTCTGTACTGGTCTTGTTAGACCTTAGTCCTGATAGAGGACTCCTCTCTGTACTGGTCTTGTTAGACCTTAGTCCTGATAGAGGACTCATCTCTGTACTGGTCTTGTTAGACCTTAGTCCTGATAGAGGACTCCTCTCTGTACTGGTCTTGTTAGACCTTAGTGCTGATAGAGGACTCATCTCTGTACTGGTCTTGTTAGACCTTAGTGCTGATAGAGGACTCCTCTCTGTACTGGTCTTGTTAGACCTTAGTGCTGATAGAGGACTCCTCTCTGTACTGGTCTAGTTAGACCTTAGTCCTGATAGAGGACTCATCTCTGTCCTGGTCTTGTTAGACCTTAGTCCTGATAGAGGACTCCTCTCTGTACTGGTCTTGTTAGACCTTAGTGCTGATAGAGGACTCATCTCTGTACTGGTCTTGTTAGACCTTAGTGCTGATAGAGGACTCCTCTCTGTACTGGTCTTGTTAGACCTTAGTGCTGATAGAGGACTCCTCTCTGTACTGGTCTAGTTAGACCTTAGTCCTGATAAAGGACTCCTCTCTGTACTGGTCTTGTTAGACCTTAGTGCTGATAGAGGACTCATCTCTGTACTGGTCTTGTTAGACCTTAGTCCTGATAGAGGACTCCTCTGTCCTGGTCTTGTTAGACCTTAGTGCTGATAGAGGACTCCTCTCTGTCCTGGTCTTGTTAGACCTTAGTCCTGATAAAGGACTCCTCTCTGTACTGGTCTAGTTAGACCTTAGTCCTGATAGAGGACTCCTCTCTGTCCTGGTCTTGTTAGACCTTAGTCCTGATAGAGGACTCCTCTCTGTCCTGGTCTTGTTAGACCTTAGTGCTGATAGAGGACTCCTCTCTGTACTGGTCTAGTTAGACCTTAGTGCTGATAGAGGACTCATCTCTGTACTGGTCTAGTTAGACCTTAGTGCTGATAGAGGACTCATCTCTGTACTGGTCTAGTTAGACCTTAGTCCTGATAGAGGACTCCTCTCTGTACTGGTCTTGTTAGACCTTAGTCCTGATAGAGGACTCATCTCTGTACTGGTCTTGTTAGACCTTAGTGCTGATAGTGGACTCGTCTCTGTACTGGTCTAGTTAGACCTTAGTGCTGATAGAGGACTCCTCTCTGGACTGGTCTTGTTAGACCTTAGTCCTGATAGAGGACTCCTCTCTGTACTGGTCTAGTTAGACCTTAGTCCTGATAGAGGACTCCTCTCTGTCCTGGTCTTGTTAGACCTTAGTGCTGATAGAGGACTCATCTCTGTACTGGTCTTGTTAGACCTTAGTCCTGATAGAGGACTCGTCTCTGTACTGGTCTTGTTAGACCTTAGTCCTGATAGAGGACTCCTCTCTGTACTGGTCTAGTTAGACCTTAGTCCTGATAGAGGACTCCTCTCTGTACTGGTCTAGTTAGACCTTAGTGCTGATAGAGGACTCCTCTCTGTACTGGTCTTGTTAGACCTTAGTGCTGATAGAGGACTCCTCTCTGTCCTGGTCTTGTTAGACCTTAGTCCTGATAGAGGACTCATCTCTGTACTGGTCTAGTTAGACCTTAGTGCTGATAGAGGACTCCTCTCTGTCCTGGTCTTGTTAGACCTTAGTGCTGATAGAGGACTCCTCTCTGTCCTGGTCTTGTTAGACCTTAGTGCTGATAGAGGACTCCTCTCTGTACTGGTCTAGTTAGACCTTAGTCCTGATAGAGGACTCCTCTCTGTACTGGTCTTGTTAGACCTTAGTCCTGATAGAGGACTCCTCTCTGTCCTGGTCTTGTTAGACCTTAGTCCTGATAGAGGACTCCTCTCTGTCCTGGTCTTGTTAGACCTTAGTCCTGATAGAGGACTCCTCTCTGTACTGGTCTAGTTAGACCTTAGTGCTGATAGAGGTCTCCTCTCTGTACTGGTCTAGTAGACCTTAGTGCTGATAGAGGACTCATCTCTGTACTGGTCTTGTTAGACCTTAGTCCTGATAGAGGACTCCTCTCTGTACTGGTCTAGTTAGACCTTAGTGCTGATAGAGGACTCATCTCTGTCCTGGTCTAGTTAGACCTTAGTCCTGATAGAGGACTCCTCTCTGTACTGGTCTTGTTAGACCTTAGTCCTGATAGAGGACTCCTCTCTGTCCTGGTCTTGTTAGACCTTAGTCCTGATAGAGGACTCCTCTCTGTCCTGGTCTTGTTAGACCTTAGTCCTGATAGAGGACTCCTCTCTGTACTGGTCTAGTTAGACCTTAGTGCTGATAGAGGTCTCCTCTCTGTACTGGTCTAGTAGACCTTAGTGCTGATAGAGGACTCATCTCTGTACTGGTCTTGTTAGACCTTAGTCCTGATAGAGGACTCCTCTCTGTACTGGTCTAGTTAGACCTTAGTGCTGATAGAGGACTCATCTCTGTCCTGGTCTAGTTAGACCTTAGTCCTGATAGAGGACTCCTCTCTGTACTGGTCTTGTTAGACCTTAGTCCTGATAGAGGACTCCTCTCTGTCCTGGTCTTGTTAGACCTTAGTCCTGATAGAGGACTCCTCTCTGTCCTGGTCTTGTTAGACCTTAGTCCTGATAGAGGACTCCTCTCTGTACTGGTCTAGTTAGACCTTAGTGCTGATAGAGGTCTCCTCTCTGTACTGGTCTAGTAGACCTTAGTGCTGCATTCGACACCATTGACCATGACATCCTGTTACAGAGACTGGAGCAGTCGATTGGCATTTCAGGCACGGCACTAATTTGGTTTAAATCCTATTTAGAATCAGAATCAGAAACAGGTTTATTGCCAAAGAATGAATGTTTTCACAAACAAACGAGGAATTTTTTTTGGTGGAAGGTGCAACATTTGGACATGACAAACAACAATCAACGCAAGGAGGGAGGAGGAGTGGGAGGAAGAGGGAGGAGGAGGAAGAGGAAGGAGCGGGAAGAAGGAGGATTCAAGATTCAAGATTCAAGATTCAAGATGTTTTATTTGTCACATACACACACAGGGTGTGCAGTGAAATGAAAGTGGCAATGCTCAGCAGGAATGTGCAAGGGCAACAAGTACACATTTACAAAAATAAAAAACAACACAATATTTACAGTAAGTGTGTGTGTGTGTGTGTGTGTGTGTGCCTAAGAGGGGCAGTTGTGTGGGTCTATGTGGGGGTCCTGGTGAGGTCGGAGTTCACAATCCTGATGGCCTGAGGAAAGAAACTCCGTCTCAGTCTCTCTGTTCTTGCAGCGTGACTACGGAGGCGCCTGCCTGACCGCAGCAGCTGAAACAGTCTGTTGTTGGGGTGGTGAGGATCCTTCATGATCCTGCCGGCTCTGGTTCTGCACCTCCTGGTGTACAAGTCCTGCAGGGTGGGGAGTGTGGTTCCAATAGTGCGCTCAGCCGAACGCACTACTCTCTGCAGAGCCTTCCTGTCCTGAGCGGAGCAGTTGCCAAACCAGGCTGTGATGCTTCCTGTCAGGACGCCTCTACAGCTCCAGAGTAGAAGGACTGAAGGATCCTCTGGGAAACTTTAAATTTCCTCAGCTGCCTGAGGTGGTAGAGGCTGCCTTGCCTTTCTCACCAGAGTGTCTGTGTTTGTTGACCATGTCAGATCCTCGGTGATGTGGACTCCCAGGTATTTATACCGCTCACCCTCTCCACAGTAGTCCCGTTAATCCCCAGTGGTGAGTACGTCCTCTGTTGTTGTACCCTCCTAAAGTCCACAATCAGCTCCTTAGTTTTGGTGACATTCATGATGAGGCTGTTGTCCTGGCACCAGAGTGACAGATCAGCAACTTCCTCCAGGTAGGCCTTCTCGTCGTTGTCGGAGATCAGGCCCACCACCACTGTGTCATCCGCAAACTTGATGATGGTGTTGAGCTGAACCTGGCCACACAGTCATGTGTGTACAGGGAGTACAGTAGGGGCTGAGGACGCAACCCTGGGGGATCCTGTGTTCAGGGTGAGGGTTTGGAGGTGTCTGCCCACCCTGACCACCTGTGGCCTGGCGGTCAGGAAGTCCAGGATCCAAGCACACAGGGGTGTTCAGTCCCAGCTCAATCAGCTTGCCGGCCAGTCTGGAGGGACTATGGTGTTGAAAGCTGAACTATAATCAATGAACAGTAGTCTCACATAGCCCCCTCTGGCTGTCCAGATGAGAGAGTGTGGTGTGCAGTACCTGGGAGACAGCATCATCCGTGGATCTGTTTGGGCGATAAGCAAACTGCAGCGGGTCCATGGAGGAAGGGAGGAAGGCGCAGATGTAGTCCTTTATCAGCCTCTCAAAGCATTTCATGACCACCGAGGTGAGGGCCACCGGTCGGTAGTCATTCATACATGCTGGAGAAGCATTCTTGGGCACAGGGACAATAGTGGATCTCTTGAAGCAGGCGGGGACCACGGACTCAGCCAGGAGAGGTTGAATATTGTGGTGAACACTGGAGCTAGCTGGTTAGCACAGGTCTTCAGTACTCGCCCAGATATGCCATCTGGACCTGCAGCTTTCCTGGTGTTCACCCTCAACAGAGCCCTCCTCACACTGTGCTCGGTCACAGAGAGGGTGTTCATCCCCAGCGGTAGAACTCACCTCGGCACGCTAACGGTGTTGTTGTTAGTGCGAGATAGCGCTGTTGTTGCTAGCCTCAAACCGTGCATAAAATGAGTTCAGGTCGTCCGCTAGGGATGCGTCGGCACTCACCATTGCGCGGGGTCTGCTCTGGTAGTTTGTAATAGTCCGTAGCCCCTGCCATAGGCGCCTGGTGTCGCGCTGCTCCATCTGTGATTCCACTCTGTCTCGGTACCTCCTTTTGGCCTTCTTCACCGCCCTCCTCAGTCCATAGACCGCTGCCTTGTACTCGTCCATGTTGCCGGATACAAGACCGGAGTTATAGGCAGCAGCACGGGCGTTCACAGCTTCACGGATGGATCTATCAACCCACGGCTTTTGATTAGGAAAGACCCTAACTTTTACCGTGGGGACGATGGTGTCCGTTAGCGTTGCTATGAGGCTCATTGCTACTTCCGCAAACTCGCTGACGTCACTGGAACTGGATTGGATCATGTCCCAGTCGACAATACTCAGAGCGTCCTGTAGCTCAGCCTCTGATTGGTCAGACCACCGCATTACGTTCCTCGTCACTACCGCTTCCCGCGCGATCCTTTGTTTATACTCCGGAAGCAGAAAAATGGCGGCATGGTCTGATTTCCCTAACGGAGGGAGAGAGACAGCCTTGTAGCCTCTCTTGAATGGCGTATAGCAGTGGTCCAACGTTCTTTCCCCTCTGGTAGCACACGTAATGTGCTGGTGAAAGTTCGGCATGACTTTTTTTAGGTTTGCCTTGTTAAAGGAGAGAGGAAGGTGGAAGAAGAGGTGGTAGTCCTGGGGGTGACAGTCAGTCAGTCCCGGGGTCCATTGATGAGCCCGACCGCCGTCGGGAAAAAGCTATTGGTGTGGCGGGAGGTCGTGGTCATGATGGACCGCAGCCTCCTCCCCGAGGGGAGGGACTCGAACAGGGAGTGTCCAGGGTGGGAGGGGTCGGCGACAATCTTTCTGGCCCGCTTCAGTGACCTGGAAGTGAACAGGACCTTTATCAGATGGATCTCAGTTTGTATTTGTAAACGATGACGCCTCGATAACCACTAACGTTAATCACGGAGTTCCACAAGGTTCTGTGCTTGGACCAATTTTATTTACCTTATACATGCTTCCTTTGGGCAATATTATCAGGAAACACTCCATAAACTTTCATTGTTATGCAGATGATACTCAACTATATTTATCGATAAAACCAGAGGAGAGCAACCAACTCGGTAAAATTCAAGCATGTCTTAAAGACATAAAAACATGGATGACCTGCAACTTCTTGATGTTAAACTCAGACAAAACCGAAGTAATTTTACTGTGAGCGCCTCAGAGATCAATGATCTGGTGATGTGGTTTCTGTAGAGGCATTGCTCTAGCATCCACCACCATGTAAAGAACCTCTGTTCTCTTTGATCGGGTCCTTTAATCCACGTGAAGAACATCTCAAGGACTGCATTCTTTCATCTACGTCATATTAAACAATCAGGCACGTCTCAAAAAGATGCAGAACAATTGGTTCACGCGTTCGTTACTTCGAGACTGGATGACTGCAACTCCTCATTATCAGGCTGCTCTATAAGTCTCTATAGTCAACTCCTTATTATCAGGCTGCTCTATAAGTCTCTTAGGTCAACTCCTTTTTTTTGAGGCTGCTCTATAAGTCTCTATAGTCAACTCCTTATTATCAGGCTGCTCTATAAGTCTCTATAGTCAACTCCTTATTATCAGGCTGCTCTATAAGTCTCTTAAGTCAACTCCTTATTATCAGGCTGCTCTATAAGTCTCTTAGGTCAACTCCTTATGATCAGGCTGCTCTATAAGTCTCTATAGTCAACTCCTTATTATCAGGCTGCTCTATAAGTCTCTTAGGTCAACTCCTTATTATCAGGCTGCTCTATAAGTCTCTATAGTCAACTCCTTATTATCAGGCTGCTCTATAAGTCTCTTAGGTCAACTCCTTATTATCAGGCTGCTCTAAATTATGCTGCTGTTAAAATTATCCTGTCCCAACAAATGTCTTTTAATATCATAGGTATCTATAGACCCCCATCTGCCACCGATGCTTTCTATGATCAATTTGAGGCCACCCTGAAAGAATGTAATCTGAATAAGGAACTAATCTTGATGGGTGACTTCAACGTGAATTGGGAGGACAAATCCAAGAGAAAAAAGTTAAAAATGATTACTGATAAATTCCACCTGGAACAAATAGTCAACGGTCCGACGAGAATAACAAAAAGCTCTAGCACGCAGATCGATCTGATGTTCTCCAACAAGACAGAAAGAATAATTAAACACTATAACTTAATTACCGGTCTGTCCGACCACAACCTTACCTTATGTGCAAGAAAACTGACCAAAAATAGGTTTAGCAATATTACAACAAAAAGGAAGATCATTCAGTGTATTCCCAGAGCTAAACAGGACCAATTTGCTACCGAAATTACCACCCTAAATTGGGATGACTTGCTGTCCTCTGATGATCTGGCAGCTGGATGTGACATGTTCACTCACAGAATTAATTCTGTGAGGGAAAGATTTACTGTACACTGTAAGAAAAAAACCCGTAAAAAGAAGGTCAAATGAGTGGCAGCTACGGCTGCCAAACAAAAACCGTAAATTTAAGGTAAAATACCTTACTTCAAATAAAGGACGAAAACCATAAATTTACAGTAATTTTCATTAAAGATTTTGCAGTGAAATACTGTTTTTTTACAGATTTTTCCTGTAATATTACAATCAAACACCTTAATTAAAGTGATATTTCTATAGGTTCTGCAGTGAAATACTGTTATTTTACAGATTTTTCCTTTATTATTAGTCAAATACCTTCAATAAAGTGATATTTCTAAAGCTTCTGCAGTGAAATACTGTAATTTTACAGATTTTGCCTATATTATTACAGTCAAATACCTTCAATAAAGTCATATTTCTAAAGCTTCTGCAGTGAAATACTGTAATTTTACAGATTTTGTATGTATTATTACAATCAAACACCTTCAATAAAGTGATATTTCTAATGGTTCTGCAGTGAAATACTGTAATTCTACAGATTTTTCCTATATTATTACAGTCAAACGCCTTCAATAAAGTGATATTTCTAAAGGTTCTGCAGTAAAATACTGTAATTTTACAGATTTTGTATGTATTATTACAATCAAACACCTTCAATAAAGTGATATTTCTAAAGGTTCTGCAGTGAAATACTGTGATTTTACAGATTTTTCCTATATTATTACAATCAAACACCTTCAATAAAGTGATATTTCTAAAGGTTCTGCAGTGAAATACTGTGATTTTACAGATTTTTCCTATATTATTACAATCAAACACCTTCAATAAAGTGATATTTCTAAAGGTTCTGCAGTGAAATACTGTGATTTTACAGATTTTTCCTATATTATTACAATCAAACACCTTCAATAAAGTGATATTTCTAAAGGTTCTGCAGTGAAATACTGTGATGTTACAGATTTTTCCTATATTATTACAATCAAACACCTTCAATAAAATGATATTTATAAAGGTTTTGCAGTGAAATACTGTGATTTTACAGATTTCTCCTGTACTATTACAAGTGTTCAATTATTATGAAATATAAGCTTTTGAGATTACTGTGAAAAATCTAAATACATTGAAACATCTACAAAACATTCAATGTTTCAATTAAAGTAGGGGTTAGAAACTGAATTACAAATAAAGTACACACCAATATTGATTTTAAAACATTTTATTTAATGTACATTTTCAAAATCAACCAATTATTCACTATCAGTTGATAAGTGAAAGCAAAACATACCGCAAAAGGTCCATAATGGTGGGCGGCTGTAGCTCAGTGGGGTAAGAGGGCCGTCCTGCAACCCCAAGGTTGTCGGTTCGATCCCGCCTCCCATTAGTTGCAAGTCGAACTGTCCTTGAGCAAGGCACTGAACCCCCAGTTGCTTCCTGGGCGCATCACTGCAGCCCACTGCTCCTTAATAACTAAGGATGGGTTAAATGCAGAGAACTAATTTCCCCTTGTGGATTAATAAAGTATATTTCTTCTTCATAAATATTTACCAGAAGTGACAGTGCAGATAAAGAACAATCTTCCAAATTTCCAGTAATCAGCCAGATCCTCGGTGCATCTGGGGGAAAAAAGGGAAGAAGGACAAACAAATTCACTGGAAAGTCCTGAGAAAGTTGGCTTTCATTTCTTCCCATTCCTTTAAACAAACTTAAACTAACTATTTTGAAATTGTCTGTACCAATTGACATTCTGTCAATCTGAACAGTCAGCTTTGAGAATGATAGTAATTAAAGGATTACCTATTTAAAGCTGCATGCAGTGCATGTCTTAGCACTTCCATCAGAAACATGTGAATCACGAAAAGAAGAAAGACGTGGATTCACAACAATGGGCACGTTTCACAGATGTATCATAGCAAGGTAAACACACTTGTAGCTAAACAAAAAAAAGAAGCTAATTGATACATCTAGATCAAACCAGCCACCGATAATTATATTGTGACATGTCTGAGGGTCTTTTCCTCAATGCCCCTTTAGAAATAAAAAAAGGGTAGATGATGATAATGATGACGACATGTCTTTGCTCTACGGTGGCCCTGAGAGATCAACACACTGCCACTTAAGAAAACACATGCAAAAAGACAAAACACAGGCAAGTTAAGATTAAACTTTAGCAATTTGACAACACATGTCCAGTATTTAGAAAACATGCCGCAAATACAGAAAACAGAAGTGTTTCCAAAGGACAATGGTGCTGAGCACGGTTTGAACATGTTTGTTGCTGCTAGTTTGAGACTCGTGAAGTTATTGAAGTGACGTCGGCTCGCTATACCATCTGTTTATGTTGGGAACTGACTTTTGCTGCTGCTTTACTCTGCACGTAAAGTGACCGCTGCACGCAACTCATAGGACTTTGCAGAGCGAAAAGCAGAATTCAATCTCATATGACCTCATCTTCAAAATTGAAAAAGTTACGTTAACTGTAGCTTGCATAATAACCATATAAGCAATAACTTTATGGTGGTGATAGTAGTACGAGGTATGTTCATTTCAGGTAAGGTAATAGTGGTCTGTTTGGGGATTTTTCAAGGAAAGAAGTCTCATGGGAATGCTTGACTTACTGTAGACTATACGTCTGTATATTTTTTTTGTCTAATAATGCCTACATGAATATGATGCAGGCTACAGGCTGTCTGTCCACACTGTTAAACCGGATAGTAGTTTAAAATCTGTCAAATCTCCTCAGAAATAATTAGAATGACTGATATAATTCAGCTTTTCCGCTCTGCAAGGTCCTGCGAGGTGCATGCAGCTCACTTTCTGGTGAGTAGAGCAGTAGCATATTGTAGGTCCACAACGTAAACAGATGATACAATACCCGATTTCAATAACTTCATGAGTCACAAACCACAGCAACAGCAAGCCTGTCCAAGCTGTGTTCATCACGATTTAGTGTCCTCTTGAAACACTTTTTCTTAATTTGCAGCGCTTTTCTGTACCGTGTTGTGTCGTCTGAATTTGCAGTGCTTTTTCTAAATGCTGCACATGTGCTGTCAATTTGATGAAGTTGTTTTCTTAATTTGCTTGTGTTTTGTCGATTAGCATGTTTTATTAAGTTGCAGTGCGCTGACCTCTCAGGGCCACCGCATAACTCAAAGGAAGGCCAAGGAAAAGCTTCTCAGTTTTTTTATGGCCAGTGGAAGAACTGTCTTAAAAAGTGCTTTGCTCAGATCATTAAAGTACTTGAGAAATCATATCTAATATTAATCACAATGTAAGGTTTTGCAATAGTGGTTCAAATGGACTAATATCTTTGATATATGCTGCAGTGGATACTTACGAGTGATGGACTTTGGGTGTTTCCCCCCGTCAATGTTGTTCCAATCCTTATTGAGCTGAAAAATATAAGAAAGTTTCGTAATTAGCTATTATCAGTGTTGAAAAGGGTAATGTGAAATGAATCAGAAAATAACTGCCACCACATATTTCGTGCATGCAGAAAGTATTCAGACTTTTTCACTTTTTTCCCATTTTGTTATGTTGCAACCTTATGATAGAATCATTTGAATTAATTTTTACCTCATCAATCTACACTCAATACCCTGTAATAAAAAAGAGAAAACTGAATTATCACATTGACATACGTATTCAGACCCTTTACTTGGTACTTAGTTAATGCACCTTTGGCACGGTTAAAGCCTCGTCTCTTCGATAAAACGCGACAAGCTTTACACACCTGGATTTGGGGATGTTCTGCCATTCTTTTCTGCAGATCCTCACACGCTCTGTCAGGTTGGATGGGGTCCTATCTCTCTCTATGTCTTGCCTGTTTGCTTACCTCTCCCTGAGTGGAATTATGTGCCCCACCATCCAGTGGTATCTTGTCACTCCTGGTTCTTCAGCCTTCTCATGATCTTGCAGGCCATGCACTGCTCAGGGTCCAGTGCTGTGTGCAGTACGGTTCGAAAAAGTGAAGAATACTGTCAATTATATCCATGTCACCCACCCTAAACCACATTCAAGTATGTTTTTCTGGTTGTGAGACAGAATCATGCCAACAAGCTAACGTTACCTGAAGCTAGTTTACTTAACTAGCTAACCAAACTCTTTGTAACAGTCCGTTTATCCACCTATAGCATTATTTAATCCATTATGAACTGTAATGAACACACTAATTAACTGATTTTAATGTAATAACATTACTTTTAAACATGTAAAATGATTAATTTGTTTCCATATGTCTAAATGAAATATGTTTAAACTATGCTAAACAGAAAATTACATTAGGTTGTTTCAGAAAGTAACAGTGAAAATGTTTTCTTACCTGATATCTTCAATAATTTTGCAGGATATCAATTCACGTAACTTTGCTGGTCACCACATCCCGTATGATCCTTCCTCTGTGTCCCAGTCTTTCTTTCTCCATTGACATCCCACAAGTTAAAATCGCAGGCATATGTAAAATACTTCAGGTAATAATGCAGGTAGGTCAACAGCAGACACTAGCAGACCTGCTGAGTAGTGCCTGCGCGGCTGCGGCTTCTCGCTCGAACAGACGTAATTTCAAATCCGCGGCGCGGACATTTCTCATTGGCCAGTTCTCTGAGTGACAGGCAGATTATCCAATCATGTTCAAAGCAACGTGGGGAGACAGCCAATAGCAATGGTTTTAGCGTGGTAACATAACAAATATAGAAAAAGATGAATGTTTTGAAAGAAACTAAAGAAATGTCTGTATTTAGTTGTATTTATAGGCTGGTATATTCAATTAACTCTTTCCATTGCAGTGTATGAATACAAATGAAATACTATATGGTAAAGTTGTAATAATACCTATAGGTTAACACAAACACACATAGACACATGGTAGGCTATATATATATTTCCACACTTAGTATGTTTTTAAGGCCGGCTGAGAGGGGCGACGGTTGGTCATTCAATTCCTTTGTGGTATACTTACTAGTCTACAGTCAACAGAACTCCAACACATTGATCCATATGAAGCGTTTCCTCTACATTGAGTCTACTCAGAAGTGGTAGATTATTATTTGTATTATTACTATTATTTCCCTGGTTAGCCTCAACACAAGAACACACAAGTAGAGGCCCAGTGTTTAGTGGTTCTTTAATTAAAGAAAATGAAGCACCCAAATATTTAAAAAAAGTTTTAGTGCCATTCCTGCACAATAACCCAAATGAGGACTGATGACGTAATTGAGATGGAACAATCAACAATAATCACTGCATATATTGCTTATCGCTGGATTGATATCATGGTGACATTCTATTTACATTCAGATGGCCCATAGTATGACCCTCTTGCATTTTAACAAATCCCTGACCTTTCCTTTAGAACCACCAAAATGCCAACTGTGCAAACATGACAATGTCATTTCCCCCTAACTGTGTTGCAGTGTTATGCGGCAGGTTGGTTTAGAGTTCAGCCTTTGCCCACAGCAACACTCATTTGCCAACATGGCCATTATCCCATACAAGTTGCAACATGTTTTCAAACTTTTAACCGCATGTAGCAAGTCAATCCATTGAAGCCATTTCGCCCTCTTCTTGTCTTTATTCTTCTGCATAGCTCAAATCCAGCAGATCCAAGGTGTTGGCCAAAGTAGTTAGGCCATTAGCCATCCTTTATATGGGACAATGTACATTTTAATTGTTCAACTGCTCACTGTAGACAGTGAATGTCTTTAAAGTATTTTAGTTGTCTATGGAAGCAAGGTAGATTCAACAGTAATTGTGCAGTTTGATAATGCACTACAGCATCATCTCCAGGCTAAATTGGCTGAGTATAACTTCGGATCTCTGCCAATTTATGTCAAATCGATGAAAAGGCTGATTTAACCCCGCAAATACCATACATTTTTGGAGGCACATTCAAGACTACTTGAGCTCTGCGTCCAGGCTGAAAAGGTTGAATTAAAGGCAGCCAACAACGCTGTTTCTCGGATAAAGAAACTGCTGTCCTCAATTCCCCCGGCTAAATGCAGTCTTTGGCTGAATTACGCATGCCCAAGACAGCATGCACTGCAGCAGCACAAGGCCTACTTTCTTAGGGCTAAACTCCCCCTCTTTCACCGTTGTGTGGATGCCCAAGACTGCATGCACTATAGCAGCACTGGGCCTCACATGGGCAAAGGTTACTGTCTTTTGCCGGCTAAAGGACGCCCAAAGTAGCAAGCAACTATGGCAGAATCGGGCCTCCGTCGTTAGGGCAAACCCAGTTAATTTAACCGGCCTGGAAGTGTCCATGTGGGCATAAATCTCTATAATACAGGCCAAACTCACCCTCTATTTTTTACTTGCACAACTTGGAATGTGGAAATCAAATGTTTTTAATAGCATTGTCATTTTCAATATTTTGAACAGTAAAGGCCTATTCCAGTTCAATGTAACACAATTAATATCACAGATAGCAAACTGACTCCCTCGGATGCGTCATAGGCTCCGGATCAGTGGCTAGATGTACAGCCGTATGCACCCATATTCATTCAATTTGGATCCTTCCATAAAGCAGCTCATTTGGCCCGGATCAATTACTTTACATACCAACATATATTTAATATGCATCAATGGGGAAAAAAGAAATGCAATCGGAAATAATATCAAAAAGTTTATTAAAAGGACATCAAATAATTTCTTGTACATGTATGAATCATATTTATTTATAATTAGTTCGAGACAATATATACACACATACATAGAGTAAAAACTATAGCTCACATTAGAACACAAGAGCTACAACTAATACAACCATAAATACCGACCACCTAACCCAAATACCACAATTCTCCCAGAGAATAGGTCGCAGTGGCCTCAAGTGAATGGTGGAACTTCCAACTGAGAACTGGTGTATGTGTATATATATATATAAATATATATTATATTAAAATATAAATATATATTTTTAATTCTGTTCAGTGTGGGGGATGTCGACAGTAGCACGCCTCCTGGAGCTACCCCGGTTTGCTGCCAGGTTGAACCACCTAATGGCATGCTTTAGAATCTGTTCATCAGTGGATGCATGTGTGGCATGATTCTTTCTGACGGCATCTGTAATCACACAAGCAGATACAAAATCTCATGAATCCTCAGTGCAACATAGAGCAGAAATGCAGTCTAAAATCTAGTAGCTGTCTGGCACTTAAGGTGTGCTATGCTATATTTAGAGCCAATATATCATATAACTATTATGTAAAGATATAGTCGAGTAACATTTACCCAAGTAGAGAATAAAGTTGCAATTCAAACATTTTATTTAGCACCGTTAAAAAAAGATCTGGGAAAGATGGTTATTCGTAAGTTTGAACACTACTCAAGACCTCTGGGTGAATCCAAATTGTTTTCATTAAATATGAGTTACTTACGCAGGAGCAAAGTCTTAGATGTCATTTGACTGAATAATTTTTTTCCATTCATTCGGGGATGTTCCACGTTTGGCATCATGTCGTCCGATCGTTGCCAGGGAGGAAATCGAAAATGGATCGAAAAAGTACGATTAATATTTGATACTTTACAGAATGTTTGAAAAAACATTTCCATCAAACATGGTATTGTCTAGTGTTAATTACATACAATAGATTTTAATCAGCTTTGCGTGAGATTCTTAAAACAAAAAAACTCACCACTCATTAGAATGTTGACGGGATCTTTGAGCCGTTGCTCAAAAAGTTCCACTTCCTCCATTGTGGTACACGGAAACGGGTCTCTCACCTCTGTAATTGTCTCCAGCATGCCTAGGATTTGAACTGGAACAGCTATATAAAAAACCCATTAGAAAAACAGTTAAAAAATGTAACGATTAAGAGATTTTACATAAAATATGGAAATATCAAGTTTTATACAATTTCATTAATGCAATCATAATAATCATATTCACTTGGATTCAATGTGACAGTGTGTATTGCATGTCTTGTATCCAATTAACAATTGTTCACATTTAAAAAAATTAATGATTAAAAGGTTCAATTTGAATCCCATAGCCGTTTGAGGTGTTGCTCACCACAGCAGGCAATGGTGTCTGAACCACACCACGCTCGCCAGGTGGGCGTGTCCTCTGGCGGTTCGCTGTCCTGCTGGTGATGGAGTACATGGAATAGTTAAGAGGAGGCAATGATTGGAGGGACAACTGTCCCGCTAGTGGTTGGACCCCTGTTTTGTGGGGGGAATTTTCATTTTCACTGTCTCCATCCGAGTCTCCATAGAAATGGCTAGAAAGAGATAGAAAAAAACGAATTGGTCATACTATAAAAATGAATGACAGCGGCTTTAGCTCAGTGGGGTAAGAGGGCCGTCCTGCAACCGCAGGGTTGTGGGTTCGATCCCCGCTCTCCCCATTCGTTGCAAGTCGAAGTCTTGAGCAAGGCACTGAACCCCAGTTGCTTCCTCGGCTTCACCGCAGCCCACTGCTCCTTAATAACTAAGGATGGGTTAAATGCAGAGAACTAATTTCCCCTTGGGGATTAATAAAAGTGTATATTCTATTCTATATTCTATTCTTTCTTTTATTAAGGTAAAAGTGTTCTAAAGAATAAAATGTATACACATTTACTCACACCGGCACTGGCTTCCTCTTTTTAGGAATTGCCTCCTCTTCTGACTGGAGATCTGATGTGTCGCAAGACATATATTTCCACCAAGTAATTATCTAAAAATTAAGTCACATAAACACAATGAAAAAGTACAGAATTATAAACAGAACAATGTGATTAAAATGTTGTTTCCCCCAACATATATAACAAAGTGATTTTTTATATCCGTTTAAAACGGCCAATTAATACAATATTAATATAATACCGCATGATCCAATTACTCTGACGTCACGTGTCTGCCAGTCTGGTCCAGGTTGTTCGGCGCTTCTGACAGCCTTGTCCACCCTTTCGTCCCTCGGATAATTCGTTAAACGGTAGCAGTAGTGCCACAAAGCTGGAATAGCTTTGTGGCATTACTGCTACCGTTTTGTTAGTCAACAATTCTATGAAGTGGAACATCCTGAATTACAGAGGCAAGAAACAAACAGTGTCACTTGTCACAGAAATATAACCTTCTGTTCCAAGAACTTTGAAAAAAATAATATTTTGCAACTATTAAAGTTCTTCATAACCAGGAGTATGAAAATGTGTGTTTGAAAACACGAGGTATACCGTAAAAAAAAAGAGATTAAACGGCAATAATAGGCGTGTTATACACATTGAAGAGAAGAAACTTTACTTAACAGTCAAAGTTGTATTCAGTTTCCCATCAATCACAGTGATGTAGTCAAAACATCTTGACGGACCCTCCGTCTAATGGTGGAGCTGGAGACAGGCCCATTCTTTCTGTTCATTTTATCTAAAACAAACCAAAATACAAACAATGTTTGAAATGCATCTTTTCTTTCAGGAAATATACAATATCTATTTGTTCTCAATTGTATTAATTTGTAGTGCTTATATAGCATGTCAAGTCATTTTTATAAAAACACTGTTACGGATGCGTGGTGTGGAGGACCCAAACGCAGCAGGAGTTTCACGAAAAACTGAGTTTATTCTCAGTACAGGAACACGGACAACACCACACAGGAACGAAAAAAGACGATCTGACACCAGACAAACAGAAGGACACAGATTAAATACACAGGGGAACGAGACACAGGTGGAAACAATCAGGGCGTGTCTGGAAACAATCAGGAAAGAAACAGACAAGCACACGGAGGGAAGAGCAGGGAAACAGGAAACGAGACAGGGACTTCAACATAAAACAGGAAACACACAGATCCTAACAAACACTACGCTATTAAGATAGTATTTTAATGAATTAATACAAATCTGGTCATTATAAAGTTAAACAGGTTATACGGTTCCCTCTCAATTGTGTCTTTAAGTTGCTGTGAAAACATTTCCTTCCAAAGAATGTGTGCTTACCTGAATTGTAGAGATGGCGATCAACAGTGTTGTCACTTCTGTACAACTGTGAGGATGACATTGCAAATTCTAAGTTACGTGTTGAGAACTCAAAACATGCAGAATTAAATTAAAACAGGTCTGTGCTGGCGCTCGCTATTAGCTCGCGAGCTAGCGCTATTAGCTCGCGCTCGTTATTAGCTCGCGGGCTAGCGGTTAGCTCGCTCAGCTTCCATCGCGCACCCTTGGGTTGGAGCTTAAGTAACATAACCACTGACAATTCAGCGCTAGCTGCAGAAGATAGCTCCATGAGAACCACACCTGGTAGTTAGCTGGACCAGCCCTGGCAGAGGGGACACGTGCAGTAGCAACATCAGCTTATACACCATCACCAACTGTGTGTGATTATATACGATTTTTTCTTTTAAAACCGGGATGTTACGGTAATAACTTATTTACGTTGAAGTCTAACAATACCTCAAACTTCACAAAGCAATGTTAGCGGCAGCCAAAAGAAGAGGGAACTCTTAAGAAAACGAGCCATAATTCGACAGTAGCAACACAATTCAACACTTACCTAACTCGTACTTCTGGCGCAAAGAGCTGCAGTTTTGAAAATACCAGTTTGAAAAGTCGAAGGGCAACAACGTGGAGCATCCACCGCAGTCACAACGCTGTCTGATGGTGCGCGGATCCGTGGCATGACCAAACCGAGCGACAGGAGGCGGATAGGATCAACTGCTATCTGGGATGCTTCGACTCCGTGGTGGTCATTGCCATTGTGACGGTCTTATTTCTAGTTGACACTAAATCCTATATGGCAAGTTTCTGCTGCACTGCTCTCTTGAGGTTGAAACTTTCAAGCATGTTACATGCATTTAGCTGGCGCTTTTATCCAAAAGCGACTTACAGTTAGAAGTTAGATGTCTCGCCCGGGACACCGACACTGGACAAATACTCACGGTCGCCCTATAATGCTCCTATAAAGAACAAGTATCAAAACCTATTATTTCTTCTACTTTGTACTCTTCAAAAAATGCAATATGTTTAATGTAATGACAAAAGTTAGCTACATTTAGATTCAGATTTACAGAGTTTGAATGTAAAAGTACACATTAATATAAATATAATATGATCTACCTTAAAATTACAAAGAAAATCGTTAAATTGTTAGTATGGACATAAACCTTCATATAAGCAGCTCCACATTTAATTACAGGTAATAATTGTTGTTTTACATGAATTTGTATGTCATTTAAGAAAACGGTAAAAAGACTGTATTAATAATACAGTCATTTTTCTTTACAAAAATGGGAAAAACATGTTATTTTGTATTATGAGCATAAAACTTAAATTAACAGTTGGGTTGTTAATTTAAAGATAATGTCTGTAATTTCACAGAGTTTTGTATGTAATTCAAAAAAAAAGAAAAATACTGTAAATATTTAGAGTTATTTTCCGTAAAATTAGGATCTTTTTTTACAGTGTAAGGTTAAAGACCAAAAAGAAAAAGAGAAATAATTTACCCTGGTTAAATGGTCAAGTATGGAAGCGTATGAAATCGTATGAAATCTAGAGATGCTGCACTGATGAAGGCTGTTAAGACCAGGAGAGACACTGAAATCCTTCTATATGAAGGTCTTAGAAACAAAGTCACTCAGGAGCTGAGACAAGCTAAATCTAACTTTTATCTTGGTATACTGCATGAAGCGAAAGGGAACAGTAAACTAATTTGGAAGAATATAGATAATCTTACAAGGAGGGACTCAAAATTCTCAGGTGATCTTAAAGTCAAAATACATGGAGAGATAATTGAAGACCATCGCACGGTTGCCAATGTTTTTAATAACTTTTTTCTTGACTCTGTAAACGAGCTGACGAAAGGCTTCATGAAGCAGGACCTGGTCATCCGTCCAACTGACTACACAAAGCAGGCTTTCACATTGTTTGAAACAAGTGAGGTCCAGGTACGCAAAATAATTAGCTCCATGAAAACTCTAAAAGTAGAGATATGTTCCTATTCGATACTGCGTTCATCAAAGCACACAAAGATCTTCTAGCTGCCCTATTGCACATTTGATCAATCTGTCTCTTAAACACTGTACTTTCCTGATGCTTGAAATGTGCTATTGTGACGCCTATCCATAAGTCTGGAGACCGCTTTGATGCCTGTAACTATAGACCGATAAGTATACTGCCAATACTTTCTAAGGTTGTTGAAAAGTGGTCGCTGACCAGCTGACCACTTTATGAACTCAGGTGAGTTTGGGCTGCATCGGATGCAGTTCGGTTTCAGAGCGAATCATTCTACTGAAACTGCAACTTTGCTTTTTGTAGAACATATCAAATCCAGGCTTGATAAGGAAGCTATAGCTGGTGCTGTGTTTCTAGATCTGAGCAAAGCTGACACAGTGAACCATGCTGTTATGCTGTCAAAATTGTCTCATTTTAATTTTTCAAACACAGCACTGGCATGGATGTCTTCATACTTATCTAATAGGAGGCAATGTGTTAAAGTGGGTGTTACTCTGTCTAGTGTCATGAACTGTACAATGGGTGTCCCACAAGGGTCCGTGTTGGGGCCGCTATTATTTAGCATGTATATAACGATCTCCCACAGCACTGTCCTCAAGACATCCATCTTCAGATGTATGCTGATGACACTGTTGTGTGGACTTATGCAGCAACAGTTGCGCTAGCAGCTGTTAAGTTAACAGCTGCATTGGAGATTATCACAAAATGGCTAGAAGAGTCAGGCCTAAGTCTCAATGTATCTAAGACAAAAGCTATGTTCTTCCACAAGAAACACAGGAAGATGGCTCCAACAGCGGACATCTTGATCAAAGGTGTCAAGGTTGACGTAGTCTCCGACTTTAAATATCTTGGTGTGGTATTAGACCCCAATTTAAACTTTAAGAGCCATGTAAAAAAAATGGTTAAAACATTAAAATACAACATAGTTAATTTTAGACACATCAGAAACTGTCTCTCCTTAGAAGCAGCTAAGATATTTATGCACGCTATGATTCTCTCCCACATGACATACTGTATCACATGCTGGGGACAAGCTAGTGAATCAGATGTAAGACCTCTTGCTTCCTTGTATAAACAAACCCTGAAAACTTTAGACAAAAAGCCTATGCGTTTCCACCACTGTAAGATACTCGAGAAACACAGGCTACTGAGCTTCGAACACCTTAGACAACTAGCAGACTCATGTATGGTCTATAAAATCATTAATGGGTTGGCACCTCCACCACTGTGTGACTTTGTACATATTCGTCCTACAAATTCCATCAGAGCTACAAGAACAGTGTCAGTACTTGATTGCGTTAAACCGTTCCGCTACACTGTGTTTGGACAGTCATCTTTTTCTGTAAAAGCAATAACTCAGTGGAACAGTCTGCCAGAAAAGATGAGGAGGTGCAGTTTGTGGTGGAAATAAATGTTCCTTTACCTTGTGAGAGATCAAAAGTAGTTTAAGCATGGTTGACCCATAACACTTTATTATAGTAACAAGTTTACAAGTCATCAACCAAACGCTAAATAACAAACAAGTCATGAAAACATTCAGCTGAATGGAGCAGGATCCCTGAGCCTTCTCTCAAGGCCGTCAGAAATAACTGCTGCCTTCTCTATGCAATACTGCAACCTTTATAGATCTCAGAGAGAATCCACATTCCAAAGTCCATCTGGTTCCAGTCAAGCTCGGTTTGGTCATTACCTCAAGACCCCTGGGTTGTGACCTTTTCCCATGAGAGCCTGGGTTGTGACCTTTTCACATGACCCCACACAGGATTAGATTATCCTCCATAGACATTTGGAAGAGACAACTGTTAACACATTCCAGGAGAGAGAGAACTTCTAAAACACATGTTTCCCCAACATCTCACTCTTTTTGTCATTTTTGACAAATTTTAACAACTGAAAAATGATAGTCAAAAGTTAGTATACAGCCATTTGTAGGACATACATCAGTGAGGTAGATTCCCAAAGATTTCAAGACATTACATCATTAACCTCTGAGTGCAAAGTATGGTTTTTGTCTACTAATACCCACTATGTACTGATCTTGTTTAGTTACACACTATTCTCAAATTAGTTATCCTAACACGTAGAAATTAACACGACAGCTGACATTAGTCAAAGAATAGATCAGAATGGATGGTTTGGGTTTGGTGAATCTTCACCTCTAGGTCTGGTCTTAGTTAAAGATTTAGTACAATTATGCTTTTAGTCCAAGATGAATGCTTGACTTTGAATTTATTTACTCAAGGTATGCTCTGTATACCTATTTTCTAATCGAATAGAAACTGTGTTGGGCTTAAAAGTACATGTTTCCAATAGGTGCTGGTTTTGGCTGTGCTTTACTGACCTGCTGGTAGGCCACTTAACACCACTCACATACTATTTGACGAAGTTGTTCGTCCATATTAACATATCAATCAATCTATTGAGGAGAGGGAACACATCGTCCTGTTGGGCAATTCCTGCCACTTCTTCGTGAGATGAAACGGGCTCGTATCTTTGCCGTTTATGTTTCGTCATTGTAATTCCAAGATCAGGAACAGTATCCTTGCTGCCGTGGTCAGAGAGAGCAGTGAGTGGATGCTTTTGCTCTGGCTGCACTTGTGCTTCTCAAAGGAGTGTCGTGATGCTGGAGATCTTTCTTCCATCACTGTTCCTTCTCCTTCTGGATCTGGGATGTGTTTGCAGTGGCTGGCGTAGACCTACGTTGTTCTCCTTCCACTCTCACCACCGTCTCCGTTGTCGGGGTACTTGGAAGGGACCCGTGTAGTGTCTCTGCTTCCCGTGCTTCCTCCTGTGATCCTTGATGAGCACCCAGTCTCCTGGTTTCAGGTGATGCTGGACCGCAGTGGCTGGTGAGGGAAGTATAGATTTCACCTGTGTGTGAAGTGCTGAGAGCGAGGATGATAGGTTGGCACAATATCTTAGCATGCTGTATTCGCATGCGCATGTGAAAAAGCACTCGCGGAAGTGCCTTCACCGAAGATAGGCCTGTCTCTTCACAACATTTCGCTAGTTTAGATTTAATAGTACCATTTTCTCGTTCAACTCAATCAGCTGATTGAGGATGATAAGAACAATGATGCCTGATGTTAAAACCTAAAAACGTTGAGATTTAAAATACATTACTAACTGTTCAAAAAGTGTATCTGCAGGGCGGTGACCCTGCTGTTGTTATTTATTGCAAATGTTGAAAATTCTCTGGTGTATGAACTTGCATTTAGAGCATTACCCATTCCCCCTTTGCCCACGTGGTCTCCTCCATGAGAAAATCTAGAAGTATGGAAGAGAGCGCGTGGCAAACAAGGCTTGCCGTCTAGGCCTGTCAACCCCTCGACTCAAAGAGTGGCACCAGAGCATTCCATAGGGAGCGCTCCTGGGCATTGGTAAAAGAATGAATTGTGGAAAAATCTGCCTAAGGACTGGAATCAGTCTATGTGGGGAAAAGGGGTGCCTGATAAGGCTGCCGCCTTTGCCACCAGATCTGCCACTATGTTTACTATTGACACAGGTCAAAAGAAGAGATGTGAGCTTCACATTTAACGACTGAAAACAGCTGAACCCACCGTGTGGTGTGCATAGGTTTGCCACTGTTAGAAATCCTCTGTGTCTTCCACAGAGGCCCAAGGTCATGTACGTTCCAGATACCTGAACTGAACCTGTGTAATTGTTAGTTTGACCTTTTTAGCTACCTTACATTCCTCTGTGAGTGCAATCAGCTCTGCTGCTTGTACTGATCGGTGTGCAGTAAGCCTGACACCAACAAGTGTGTGATGTGATGTAACATACAACCTGACCGCTGCCCCGTTATGGGTGAGCTGGATAGCTACAGATAGCTTGAATCTGCATTGGAAGGAGGTGTGTCCAACAGATCAGGTCTCGGGATGCATGTCTGTTGCAATACCTGGACACTATCATGAGGCTCTCCATCATCTGCAGTCGGAAGAAGTGTAGTTGAGTTAAGTTCATCGCAGCGTTTCACCGTAATGTCACGCTATTCCAACATGATATCTGAACCATCTCTGAGCAGAGAGGTGAGAAGTCTTCTGGCATGGAAGATGTGGGAAACTGCATGCGGGACTATAAGTGTGACATCAGAATAGCCCACAATGTCCCGTGATGTTAATCCATGGCTTCTCCAGCTGCTGCAACAGAGAGGAAGACCTGTGACAACAAAGTAATGTCGAGGAGAAGTCGGACACAGGCCTAAGTTTTCCTCCATGAGGCTGACACAACTGGAGTTCATGTAACAGTCATTTCGGTCTATGTATAAAATACATATCAAGTTGGGTCTCGGCAGGCCCCGGTCGGCCTGTAGTAAGGAAGTCTTTAAGTTCTCTTCTGTCTTTTGCTTTTATAGTCTAAGTCAGTAAGTCATGTTCGCTGAGGCCTTTACCATGGACGAGAGGTGTGCCTCTCTTTCTAAGTCATTTGGGATCCACTGTCTGTAGTATGACGTCGTTCCTAAAAAACATAATTTGTTTCTTCTTAATTAGTTTTGGTAGTGATTGAACTACCACAATACATTTTGGGAGAGAGGAATTTGCCCTCTCCTGTGATCACATGTCCCAGATAGATTACTCGTTTTAGTGCACATTGATGTTTCCTTTTTCTTTTTGTAGACTAGCTTTATGTCCATTATCTGCCAAATGTTTAGATTGTGTTAATTTTACAAGCCTCCTTTGATGGCTGTAATTCATCATATAATACAATACATACATATAATATTATATAAACTAATACATCGTCTATAGAATTCCAAAGTTTTCACTAAGCACTCTATGGGACATGCCTGGTCTTTCATGATAACCCTTTAGACATTTTGGTCCCCATGTGTTACTTTTGTTCTTCTTTTCTTTCTTATTTTTTTTTTGTGTTCTCCCTTTTTCCCTTCTTCCTTTGTTTTTTATTCGTGTACACTTACTGTGATGGTCAATGTAGTTTAAAACATTACCAATAGCGCTAATCCCTGTTTCTCAGCACCCGGTCGTTGTTTCTTTTGAAAGGCCGAGACGCATTGCAAAACACGGACCCGGATCCTCGCCCTTCCCAGTGCGATAGTCTGTCAGTGATATATGCAGGGCAGCTCCAAGGCACATTTCCTGAGATGGAGGGAGACACACGGACAGACCCAACAGCAGTCCTCTCTCACCAATACTTCCTTTGCTTACATGACAACGTAATAATGGCATGTAATCTTCTGCTGCAGTACTGTATGCAATGTGAAAAGATCATGAGCAACTGAAGCTCCATGGTCTAATATTAGTTTTTCACTCTTTTCGCTACAGAGTGGTTTTGAGCTATTTCTTATAGCCTAAAATAATGGGAATTTCAATTTTACAAATGAGATTTTAGCTTCTGAGTCAAAACATCTTTAAAGGATAGTTAGAAAATCAATGTTAAAGTTTGCTTCTTTTGTTTCCCTTTTGTGTAGTGTGCCTTACTTGTTTGTCCTGGAGAGGGTTGTCCGTCTCTGGGATCCGCCCCTCCCCCGCCTCCCTCCGCTCAGCCGTGTAGAAAGTGGGTCTTCCTTTTTGGGCTCCGGACACTCTGTTCGCCAGTGTCCATGCCCTCCGCAGTTGTAGCACTCACTTGAATCATATCTTTGTAGGGTCAGATCCATTCTGCCTCTGGCTCGACCTCTTGTCCTCCCAAGTTGCCATGGGGGAATATTCCGTATTTGCCTTGCAAGTGTGTTGATCGTTGCAAGCATCTCTTTTCTGTGCAACTCCGCCTTTAGCATGTTCAGCGTGCTTTAGGACATCTGTTAGTGGAACATATGATTTTCTCACCATCTGCCGGAGTTTGGTCTCGTCCCGCTCACGAAACGCTCTTTCAGATGGTCTTTGCATTGTTCCAGAGTCTGTGTCCCTCTTGGACTGTGTCCGATGAAGCTGCATTTGACTGAGAAGGCTGCTGCAAGCAGGCTGGCGGAGCAAAAGGGGGGGGCGGAATCCAGGTCTGGAGCCACCGATTCTCTCAGTATCTCAGAAAGACAAGAATACACAGTAGTTGGGTGAATGCAATGACACTTGTTAACATTCTTTGTAGGCTTTTTGGAATTTAGCGAATTAAATGCTTTCAATCTCTGTCTCTCCCTTTTTTTTTTTTTTTTTTTTTCAAATTCCCACATTCCAAAGGCTTCCCAGTCTGCCTTAAATATCACATTCTTCTGCTTTTTCTTTGATAAGACTGCATGCTGAGCCGTCGCGCTCATCTCCTCCCTCAGTTGCACCTCCAACTGTTTTAATTGATTCTCGCTCAAACTTCCGTTTGAAGGAAAACCAACTTCTATCCATTTTTGCATTTGATCTAAACTGCCCGGATAATGTTCCGACATAAATTCACACAGGGTCGGAAGGATCGGGACGACATGGTTCCAACTAGTCTCCCCTCTTCTCTGAGCACTACCCATATAGTCATGTGTATTACGTCGACGTGTGCGTCAATAAATTTTCAGGATTCACCAGACGCATGCACTCTAAACAATACACATGAATGACCAAGGCAAGTCATGAGTGACCGCTGCTATCTCTAAAAACTGCTAACTGTTTTCCCTGAGAAGTGTGCGCCAAACCTGGTGCATACAAACCACTAGAGAACCCAACAGTTTTCAAAACACGTCTGTTAACAACACCTGATTGTGAGATTTTTCTATTTTCCCTGTTTCATGACTTTTTGTTTTAAAATAAATTGGATCTCTCACCGCGTGTTGTCCATAGTTTTTCAACTAGATTGGATCGGCCGTCCGGTCTCCGTCTGAACGGCAGCTTCTCACCCTCGGGGGAGGATTCATCTATATTATGGCCATCTGCCGTTCAGCCGGAGTCCCCGTCAAGCGCGTCCATCGCATCCTCGTCGCCAATTTGTGGTGGAAATAAGTGTTCCTTTACCTTGTGAGAGATCAAAAGTAGTTTAAGCATGGTTGACCCATAACACTTTATTATAGTAACAAGTTTACAAGTCATCAACCAAACGCTAAATAACAAACAAGTCATGAAAACATTCAGCTGAATGGAGCAGGATCCCTGAGCCTTCTCTCAAGGCCGTCAGAAATAACTGCTGCCTTCTCTGTGCAATACTGCAACCTTTATAGATCTCAGAGAGAATCCACATTCCAAAGTCCATCTGGTTCCAGTCAAGCTCGGTTTGGTCATTACCTCAAGACCCCTGGGTTGTGACCTTTTCCCATGAGAGCCTGGGTTGTGACCTTTTCACATGACCCCACACAGGATTAGATTATCCTCCATAGACATTTGGAAGAGACAACTGTTAACACATTCCAGGAGAGAGAGAACTTCTAAAACACATTTTTCCCCAACACAGTTCAATTGTCACTTTCAAAGCTCACCTGAAAGGACAGTTGCTAGCGAGTCAATCATGTTCCCATTTTCAGTAGGGTACCCTTAATGGGGGGGCGGCATGACGATAATCAACCTCTGGGGCCTCTGGCCCCTGTGTAAATAGGCTCATTGACCGTAGGGGTTTTTTATTTCTATTATTTTTAATGTTATCGTACGTATTTCATTGTATTGTTCTACATTGTATGTTTTATTTTGTATTGTTTTATATTGTATGTACAAGGGACTGGAGGTGTAAAATAGCAAAAGCTATAACCTAGTGCAATGCATCTTTTCTCTTCGGAGACTAATGTTTTTTTGTACGTTGTCCCTGAAATAAACTTCTAAAATAAATAAATAAAAATAAGTCTCTTAGGTCAACTCCTTATTATCAGGCTGCTCTATAAGTCTCTTAGGTCAACTCCTTATTATCAGGCTGCTCTATAAGTCTCTTAGGTCAACTCCTTATTATCAGGCTGCTCTAATAAATCTCTTAGGTCCCTCCAGTTGATCCAGAATGCTGCAGCTCATGTTCTCACTAAAACTAAGAACAGAGATCACATCACTCCTGCACTAGCTGCTCTGCACTGGCTCCCAGTAAAATCAAGAATCACTTTTAAAATTCTTCTCTTAACGTACAAAGCCTTGATTGGTGATGCTCCATCATATCTTAAGGAGCTTGTAGTACCATATTGCCCCACTAGAGAGCTGCGCTCACTAAATGCGGGACTACTTGTAGTTCCTAGAGTCTTAAAAAGTAGAATGGGAGCCAGAGCCTTTAGTTATCAAGCTCCTCTTTTATGGAACCAGCTTCCACCTTCAGTCCGGGAGGCAGACACAGTCACCTCGTTTAAGAGTCGACTGAAGACCTTCCTCTTTGACAGAGCTTATAGTTAGGGCTGAATCAGGTTCACCTGGTCCAGCCCCTTGATATGCTGCTATAGGCTTATAGCTGCTGGGGGACGTTTAGGATGCACTGAGCACCTATCTCCTCTTTTTTCCTCTCCTTAAGGATGAATTTTCATCTCTCAATCACACGTTACTAACTCTGCTTTCTCCCCGGAGTCCTTTTGACTTCACGTCTCATGGGGTCATCGGACCCTATGAGACGGCATAGATCCTATCTGCTGATGGATCATCGAGGTCTGGGTCGTGGAATTCCTGCTCCTGACTACGCCACTGTCCTGTTGAGACTCCGCCCACTGTTGAGACTCCGCCCACTCCTCCTCCCCACCGCCATCTGCCTGATGGATCGTGGAGGTCTCCATCGTGGAATATGCCTACTATGAACTATTCATCCACTCTGTCATATTCATTGAATGTATTTAAACTCTAAATCTGTCCTTCTGGTCACATGACATCTATTGTTCTGTCCATCCTGGAGAGGGATCCTCCTCTGTTGCTCTCCTGCAGGTTTCTTCCCTTTTTTTCCCCCTGAAGGGTTATTTGGGAGTTTTTCCTGGTCCGATGTGAGGTTTTGGGGCAGGGATGTCTATGTGTACAGATTGTAAAGCACTCCCAGACAAATTTGTAATTTGTGAAATTGGGCTATACAAATAAACTGAATTGAATATAAATATACATATATGTGTTTATCCAAGCGAGCGTAGAACACTTTAAACTAGACGAGCTCATCGTAGATGCACAGTATGATTTATGCTGGTTCGTCAGGTGGATCACAGGAAGATGCTTTCAGAATCATAAATCCACATCAAGAGCCATTAGATTGTTTTGTCACAACATGCACTAATAAAAACAGACGCCTCTGAGATAAAATTAGATTGAGCTAATTAAAAAAAATTTCCATGCATTAATAACATCCCACCAACAGGACACCATGTGCAGGAATATGAATCATGAGAGAGGAGCTCACGTTTGAGAACCTCACACTGAAAACCTGGAGGATCACCAGAGTCCAAAGTCTGCAGGTGTTGGGGTTTGGGACCAAAGCGTTTAAAAATCAAGGCTTTAAAAAATATATTTGTATATATATATGCAGTGTTGGGCAAGTTACTGAAAATTAGTAATTAGTTACAGTTACTAGTTACTTCTTTTAAAAGTAATTTAATTACTTTACTAGTTACTGTATATCAAAAGTAATTAGTTACTAGGGAAAGTAACTTTTAAGTTACTTTTATGTCTGCTTTTTTAATGTAATGAACAGTACTGAACAGTCAAACACAATAAACGTATTTTGTAGACCTACACAGGAAAAAGGGGAGAGTAATTTTTCCAGAGTTAACATTATTTTCCTCTGAAAGAGTCATTTTTATTCATTTCGGATTATAATTATTTCCGATGACCACAAGAATGGGAGTAAAAAAACAGAGTAAACCTTATTGGAGTAATATTAAGAACACGCCCACTAATGTTTGTTAAGTTTCGTTTCTGCCGCCATTTTCTAGTCCCGCAGTGCAAGGTGAGGTGAGTGGCAGTGAGACGGCGGTGAGCCAGGTAAGTCTGCAAAGTACTACATATCGATTTTAATAGGATAAAATGTCATCAGCATTTTTTGTTGGCTTATTTGAAAAGTAAAGCTGGTGAGTTACATGATAGCTGGCGAATTTGTGTGTTAGGGTCATTTTCTCACGTTGTTCGGTTAGTAAGCACATGTGTTTTACTCTAAATGTAATGGTGTACATTGACGTGACATCTTGTGTGTGTTTCAACTGCTATTGGGCTAGCAAGCACGAGGTTAGCAAGCTATTGTGTGTGTTTCAACTGCTATTGGGCTAGCAAGCATGTGGTTGGCAAGCCTGTGTGGTTTTTGTTTAACCTGCTGTCCGGTTAGTAAGCATTTGGTGTTTTAATTCACCTGCTTCCCGGTTAGTAATGTCTGTTTTGTTAGACCTGCTATTTGGTTAACAAACACATGTGTTTTACTCTGAATTGAGTCCTGTACATTGACCGTTTTCGCTCTGCTGTTCGATGAGCAAGCTTGTGTGTTTTACTTCTATTTTGATCTGCAGTTTGGTTAGCAGGTATACACTTCTACTGACATTCCTTCATGGCCAGTGTGTTGGACTAGCATCATACAAACCTTATAGACATGTCATTTACGTAACTTGTTGCTGCTATAGAGTTGGCCATTATTTTGTTCACCCGATTTACTTAATCAGAGCAGCATAGACAACATGTGTACAATACAAATGGAATAAGTCAAGGTGCACAATGGATTATAAATGTTAATGAATGACTTTGTAAATAGATGTGCAAAATCTAATAAAATAACCTTTTCATGTCATGTAGGATGAATGCTGTTGGAGTGAAGTACAGAGATCCACAAAAATACCTCTATTTTGAGGGCCAAGTTACCTATGCATCGTTTTTGGAAAGTGGTGAGTGGAAAACCTAATGAATTTCAGTCTAACACACTAAACAAACTGAAGTGGTCGGTTTGGGGGGAATGGTGCAGATTTTAATGAACTATTACTAAGGAGAAGATATACCTTAACTGTTGAGGTTTATATTGCTTATTTTATTAAATTTCCCTTGTTCTGGAGTTCATATTACATTTTTATTTTTTTAATGTTCACAGCTTCCAAGAAGTTCAGCATCCCAACCTTGGACTTAAGAGTCTTTGATGACACAGACTGAGGTTGATGAAGAAGTCTTTGATTTCCTCGTGAAAAAACAAAACCTAGGTGTGCTCGAGAAGGTCTAAATTCAGATGGTAAGTTTCTTCGTGTCATTAATTTTTCTTTTTTAATGAGCAGGGTAGAGTGGATAGTGAAAGGGAGAGAGATTGGGGGAATGATGATCAGTAGTCAGGAATTGATCATGATCACTGCATTGGGCATTGCCAACATGGACCATGTGCCACGTAGCCACTGAGCACACCAGTGTCATTCATTCTTTGAGTCTTGGCGAGCCTAACATGTTCTATTTAAGACAAGCAGATAAATCTGCTGGATTGTTAGTTTATTATAGTTCCAATAATCTTTGTTTGTGTGATATTTTTTTGGTAGTTACTTTAATACTTTTGGCAATTGTATGGTGTTAGTGTTAATCACACCAGCTGAATGTTTACATGCAGGTTGCCTGAGTTCCCCTGCAAGCAGCTCCTTTACCAGCTCCAGTGGGGATATTGATGGGGACTCTGATGACACTGTAATATTGCAGTGCAGTCCTGCCACAAGACGGAGAGCTGAAAACCTCTCTTGCCAAAGTAAGCAATGCTGATTGCACTACACGCCTTCAAAAAGTTTACATTTTAAACAATTAATCGATTTGTTGTTTGGTCAATAAAATGTCAGTTTCCCAAGCCGCAAGATGACGTCCTCAAATGTCTTGTCCACAAACTAAAGGGATATTGAGTCCATTGTCATAAAGGAACAAAGAAACCAGAAATATTAACATTTAAGAAGCTGAAATCTTCTTAAAAGCTTATTTTCTTTCAAAAAAACCTACTCAAACCAATTATTCGATTATCAAAATAGTTGATTATTTTTTGTTTGATTAATTGTTGCAGCTCTACATAGAAGTCTTGTGTGCTTGTAGATGAGGAGATTTATGTGTTTACATTGATCTGATTTTATAGTAGTGTAATTTTTTTAAAATGTCACCTAGATGATTGAAGATGTTCTAAAGAACAAACCTGGCGGAGAGAGGATCATCAATGAGTATGCTCGGACAAAAAGTCTTAACAGACGGCAGGCGGAGCGACATGGTCAATATATTGGTTGCACAAATAACAAGTGAACATGGGTATGCTGAAATATTATTTAATTCACAACTAATGTTTTGTATGCACCAAGTTTGCTGACTGGTCATTTACACTCCAATATTTTCAACAGTGCTCATAGTTTGTGTGTATGTGTAGGACAAGTCCTTCAAGGCGTGTCAAAGAGGACCACGCAAAGGGGATCATCAACTTGTTCCCATACCTGGCTGATCCAAGGAGCAAGTTTGGTTATGTAAGTACAGAAAACAATTAGTCCTACCTATTTAGTCTTCACTTCTAAACTCAACAGTTTTCGAGCATGATGTACAGCTAGATTTAAAAAATATGTATATATTAACTGCTTGGCTATGGTTTGAGAAAAACTAAAGATGTTAACATTCATGCATGTCCACCATCTCTGCCGTTTTTCCTTAACTGATAATTTAAAACCCTCTTGAGTTTAGCAGTCCAGTCTTGAGCAAGTTCAGCTCAGCTGCTGCATTTTTTAGATTTAAGTGTTAAAATATTTTATCCTGCTAATTCAAACTTGTTGAAAATAACAATTCATTTCACTCTGAATAATACCTTTTTAGGAAACATTTTACAATGCAGAAGATGGGAGTGGGTATCTGGCTTGGAGATTGAAGTTTGTCCAAAAGGAAGCTTCTGATGGACAAAAGAAGGCCATGAGACTCAAGAACACAAATGGGTATTTGTTGTTACCTGTAACCAAACTGCATACATGAGAATCATGGCAGAGTTCCCAAGTGTTGTTTATTAAATCCTAGGACACTGTCATATCCAGGCACGTGCACAGACATTTTGGGGGGCAGGTGCTCAAACCAAAAAAAAGGGCACCCAATGCCAAAAAAATTCTGACAGAATTGAAGCATTAGCAGCAATACACTGATGATGCAATACATCCTCGACCTGTGTTTCCTCTGGGCAGCATCAGACCACTAGCTTACATTTTCTTTATGAATAAAGATGAATTATTATATAGAAACAACAGTACAAGCGTTCTGATTGGCTAATGGGTCGTCATGCCAGCCACGTATTGCCCTCCTCGCTGGTCTGATACGGATCCGTATTGCCCTCTTAGGTCATTTTCAAAATGAGCGATATTGATTGACATCAACGGCCAAGAGCAGTGGTCCTCAAACTAAGGCCCGCCTCCACATTTGGCCCGGCCAGGGGCGGCCCTAGCACGTTTGGCGCTCTAGGCGCGCTTCATTCGTGGCGCTAGCGGGGGTGGGGGGGGGGGGGGGGTGGGTGCTAGTGAGAGTGTGTGCTCACCTGTGTGCGCCACGGAGCGGAGCAGCGCGTGAGCTCTGATCGCTCTTTTAATGAAGTATCGGTGGCCGCATTTTTTTGCGCCCCCCTCTGAATGGCGCTCTCTCTCTCTGTTTTCTCTCTCTCTCTCTCTTTCTCTCTCTCTCTCTCTCTCTCTCTCTCTCTCTCTCTCTCTCTCTCTCTCTCTCTCTCTCCCTCTCTCTCCCTCTCTCTTTTCTCTCTTCTCTCTCTCTCCTCTCTCTCCTCTCTCTCTTCTCTCTCTCCTCTCTCTCTTCTCTCTCTCCCTCTCTCTATTCTCTAAATATAACTAACGTCAGTAAACAGCTGGACGAGGCTTTGAAATCACGGATTTCGTGAGTTTTTGTTTGTTTATTTTTTTAGGAAACGTCGGACCAGTCGTGACGTCATGTTTTCAGCAGCGTAATGTTGTGGTTGATTTATCACAAAACAACATCAGGGGACAAACACAGTCATGACCTGTTTGTCTGGTGCTGCGGGTCAGAGGAGAAGGAGGTGCATCCGTTTAGCGGCGCGAGGAGCACTGCGCGGAGGAGGAAGTGGAGGAGGAGGAGGGAGGAGCGCGGCGGGGGGGGGGGGGGGGGGACTCGTGAGAGCCGCGGAGCGGGTCGGGGCGAAATTCTCACAATAACTCAAATAGATGCCCCATCGGATATTAAAACACATTTGGGGGGACTTGATGACCGAGAGAGTAACTTTTATTCTTTAATACGGATGAATGAAAAAAATGTGTCTCCAGGAAAAAGGGCACTTTTCTCATCCAGGGCAAAGGGGAGGAGCTTGAGCACCACTAGGGCTCTACCTGTGCACGTGCCTGGTCATATCCATATCCACTGTTACAGGGGGCCCATCAGCTGAAAGAGACTTGAGGGAGGACAATCCCCTAATGACAGACAGCTTGTGTTCTGAGGCCATTGCACTGATGAGGCATACAGCTGATGAAGGAATTGTTATGACGAAGATGAAGCAGACCTTCAACTATCGTCAAAAGATCATTCATGATCCAGTGAAGTCCTCTGATGTCTTTCTGGCCTTCCCAAGATTCCTGGACATACAAGGATTAGTATGTTCAACTTACTTCATTGTAACTTGTATTTTAATTTGTAACTTGTTGACTTGTATTTAAGAAACATCATTAACAACATGATTTCATCTATTCTGCAGATTGAGCAAGATTTTACTTTGATGTTTGATGACGCCATCTCTGCAAAGTTCCTGGAGAAGTGGCCCACAATTTACAAGCAAAAAGTCCTTGAACAAAGCCGTGGTCTCACAGTCAGATGATCTGCAGTACCTCGTCCAGACTGCTGAATCCACAACAGAAGTCGAAAGTGGTGAGGCAAAATAAATGGATTATATTGTTATTGTTCTGTTTTGGTTGTGATAAGATTGAATGTTTTTAGGAAAAAAGCACTTGATGCAGCTGGATTAATCAGTTGGTCCAACAATGTAAAACAGGAAATAAAGGAGCTGGCTTTAGTTCAGGAAGTAGTGGAGCTGTGCATAAAGCCTATTTATTGTAAATGGGAGCATTAGAAGTGCAACACTATTTGCGCTGACTTTTTTTTGGTACATAAAGTAGTGTTTAGATTTTTGTATTAAAGTAATCCTGGAAGTGTTTGTTTTTAATTATTACTTTATTCTTTCAGGATGGGACAGTGACATGTCGTCCATTTTGATCCTTCTGCACCTGCTGCCGCCGTCACCTCAAGGCCGAAAGAGACCAGGAAAGCTCTCCGCCAGACAAGCCAGTGAGCATCTTGTGAAGTTCATCAAGGTAAGGCTGCCATACAGGAAACATCACGAGCTATATCACACCACATATCTTTTTGTCGTTTTCTTGGTGTTTAAAAAAAAAAAGCTGTGTTCTCAAACTTTTTCTTCTGTCACAGACAGGGACCAGCATCCAGGGGCATCTCGATGGAATCGCAGGCAGCCTTCAACCATACCTGCTTGCTGTGGGAACTCAGAGGAATGTGATTCACAAGTACTTCATTGACAAACAGGCAATATCTTGTAAGTCATCTGGCTCTCCTGCTTGTTTTGATGAGCTTTTCGAAGCTCACTTGGTCTTTGGCACTTCGTACAACCACGATCTCGTCAATGTGTACAACTTCCTTCAGTCAACCATTTATGAAATCGATATTGATACAACCAAGGTGAATCCTAGAGTTGCAGAGTTGAGGGCTCAGATGCTGCGTTGAGTAGATTTTTCTGATTTGTTTTTCTGTGAGGGCTCCATTACAGAATTAAGGTATTCTGAAATGTTGTTTTTCATTTGTAAGAGCTCTCAGACAAATACTAATTTAGTTGTATGTGTTAAAATTCATTGTGACATGCCAGTTTTTCATAAGATCCACCATGCTGTTGTGAAGGATGAGACATTGTTTTTTGTTACTTTTGCACTACAAAACGGTGTCTCATCGAGCATTTTAATGCATTTCAAGTTTTGTACACAACAGACGGACCTCATATTGTGTTTGTCAATGATCTTTTCTGTCACAAAGCATTCGATTTACAGGTGTCTTGCAGTCATAATGACTCCAGTTTTTATATTGTGCCATACTGTTTCCTGTGCACACTTAATAAAGTAAAGGTGTCACTTAAGGTATTGGGTTCTGATCTATTTTTTCACCTTTTTAAAAGCTTTGCCGTGTAAAAAGTTATATAGTGAGTAAAATTCTGTTCTATTCATAATAAAGTTAAACTCTTTTGAGTAACTTTCACTTCATAATATATTCTATTTGGAGTAAAATGATGTAACATTTATAATTTTGATTTCTATATTGAGTAAAATTCAGTTCTATACAGAGTAAAACTATGGTAGAGTTGTCTTTATTTTATACTAAATGGATTGAATTATCATCAGGTAGAGTAAAATTCTGTTCTATACAGAGTAAAACTAGGGTAGAGTTGTTTTTATTTTATGCTAAATGGAGTGAATTATCAGGTAGAGTAAAATTCTTGCACTAAATAGAGTAAAACTAGGGTAGAGTTGTTTTTATTTTATGCTAAATGGAGTGAATTATCATCAGGTAGAGTAAAATTCTTGCACTAAACAGAGTAAATTTAACTCTGAAAGTTTAACTCTGTCATAAGAGTAAATTTTACTCTATTTGGACTGGGACCAAATGTTGTCTTTTTTAGAGTAAAATTTTATTCAATTTGAGTAAATTTTACTCAGCCAATTTTACTGTGTATTTATTGCAATCAACAGGGCAACAGGCCTTCAAATCAAGCAGGAGTACAAAAGTCCCTTTTAATACTTAACTTTATACAAAATAACTGTCTCTTAGATGTGGATAGGGTCTTTGCACCTGCACATAATTTACAACTCACCACTACATTTTTGTCTTTAATTTCGACGAGCGAAAAGTAATGTCCATACTTCCAGGAGAGAAAGCTCATTCTATCCGCGCTGTCGGCCATGATGTGGTTTCATGCTCATTGATTGATTCGATTGGTGTTTATTGTAGCGACCCTGTGAAGTGGCTGTCAATCAGTGTGGCACCGTGATGCTGGTCGAGGGGGCGGGCCTGTGATTGGTGGAATAGAGGGGAGGCGGGGTTAACCTGCAGGAAAACGGGAGTTAAGGTTGGTTGACGGGAACCGTTGTTGTTGACGTTGGAGCTGCTGAGCCGAGAGGAGCAGCTGTCTGTTGGTGGACGCCCAATAAAGGAGGAGTAATAACGTCGCCCCGTCTCCGTGTCATCAGTCCATAACGTCCGAGACGTTCCATCATTGCGCCACCAAGGTCCTGCGATGTCGGATCAGAAGCAGCTAAAGTAGCCTAGCTTGTCTTCTTGTCTGCAAGTGTTCATTTTTCACAAAAGAGAGTAACGCGAGTAACAAACTCATTTACATTTCAGTCATTGTAACTGCGTTAGTTGATTAAAAAAAATACTTCGTTACATGCTCGTAACCGCTAAAAGTAGTGGAATTACAGTAACGCGTTACTCCCAACACTATATATATGTGTATATATATATGTGTATATATGTGTCTCTATGTATATATATATATATCCATGTATATATATATGCATGTATATATATTAGTGCTGTGAAAAATAACGCGTTAGCGCGTTATGATTAAATTACAGGATTAATTAGTTATTTTTTTAACGCATGCGTAGAATGAGCTTCAGTCCGTCTGTTGGTTGTCTCTCCAGCAGCGTGTCATTCTGTCTCTAGTGTCGCGTTAACACGACTCCGAGCTCCGTCTCGCGCGCCGCAGAGCTCGGATGCCGGCGTGTGCATATATGTATATATATATATATATGTACATATATAAATATATATGTACATATATTAGGGCTGTGAAACGATTACAATTTGTAATCAGGTTAATCACAGGTTTCTGTGGATTAATCATGATTAATCACATATATACATTTACAGGCTCTCAAGACAGGCAAGAGCTCCGAGAAGAGTTGTTGACGGGGGGGGGGGGGTTAGTTAATTTTTTTTAACGCATGCGCAGAATGAGCTTCCAATCCTTCTGTTGTTGGTCGTCTCTAACCAGCAGCATGTCATTCTGTCTCTACGTGTCGTGCGCCGCAGAGCTCAATGCCGGCGTGTGCGCGCACATCGGGACGAAAAAAAGTCACTTGCACCCCCCCCCCCCCCCTCCCGTCAACGGCCCGCGCGCGGCAGAGCTCCGATGCTGGCGCGCGCACTGGTGAGCAAGTTATGTGCCCCCCTGTGTATTAATGTATATATGTGATTAATCATGATTAATCCACAGAAACCTGTGATTAACCTGATTTAAAATTGTAATCGTCTCGTAACGCTGCTCCAGGTGAGCTCTGTGGAGGAGATGTCTCATCACGGTCTGGTTCTGGATTCGTTCTGTTGTTGTTTTGAGGTAAACAGTCTGTGTTCCTGGACATGATGAGCTGCATGTTCTCCTCCTGAGACCGCTGTGAGATACAGCAGAGGTCAGTCCCCACCACAGCCCTCACTTCACTGAGCGCCGCCATGTTGACTGTGGTCATATGACCTGAACCCTGCGCCGCCATGTTGACTGTGGTCATGTGACCAGAACCCTGCGCCGCCTCGCTCGCTACAGCGGACAATCAGTCAATAATCGTCTTTTCCCATCAGCGCTGGGGCCTAATGCTGCTCAGAGAACGAGGCTGGGACTGCTGACGCCCTGGAGCTCTCTCTCTCTCTCGCTCTCTCTCTTCCATTAGTTCTGCAATATCTCAAACGGATCCGGTGTCAAAAAATGCCGAAACTGTTTTGTAGACACATTTTTGATGAACGATGTCATTCAGTGAAGCTCCGCCCCCAGCGCCACTCCTGCTTCAGAGGACAGTCAGAGTCTTCAGAGGACAGTCAGAGTCTATAGAGGACAGTCAGAGTCTATAGAGGACAGTCAGAGTCTATGGAGGACAGTCGGAGTCTACAGAGGACAGTCAGAGTCTACAGAGGACAGTCATAGTCTACAGAGGACAGTCAGAGTCTATAGAGGACAGTCAGAGTCTATGGAGGACAGTCGGAGTCTACAGAGGACAGTCATAGTCTACAGAGGACAGTCATAGTCTATAGAGGACAGTCAGTCTATGGAGGACAGTCAGAGTCTTCAGAGGACAGTCAGAGTCTATAGAGGACAGTCAGAGTCTACAGAGGACAGTCATAGTCTATAGAGGACAGTCAGAGTCTATGGAGGACAGTCGGAGTCTACAGAGGACAGTCAGAGTCTACAGAGGACAGTCAGAGTCTACAGAGGACAGTCAGAGTCTACAGAGGACAGTCATAGTCTACAGAGGACAGTCATAGTCTATAGAGGACAGTCAGAGTCTATGGAGGACAGTCGGAGTCTACAGAGGACAGTCATAGTCTACAGAGGACAGTCATAGTCTATAGAGGACAGTCAGTCTATGGAGGACAGTCAGAGTCTTCAGAGGACAGTCAGAGTCTATAGAGGACAGTCAGAGTCTATAGAGGACAGTCAGAGTCTATAGAGGACAGTCAGAGTCTTCAGAGGACAGTCAGAGTCTATAGAGGACAGTCAGAGTCTACAGAGGACAGTCATAGTCTATAGAGGACAGTCAGAGTCTATGGAGGACAGTCGGAGTCTACAGAGGACAGTCAGAGTCTATGGAGGACAGTCAGAGTCTACAGAGGACAGTCATAGTCTACAGAGGACAGTCATAGTCTATAGAGGACAGTCTGAGTCTACAGAGGACAGTCATAGTCTACAGAGGACAGTCATAGTCTATAGAGGACAGTCAGTCTATGGAGGACAGTCATAGTCTATAGAGGACAGTCATAGTCTATAGAGGACAGTCAGTCTATGGAGGACAGTCATAGTCTATAGAGGACAGTCAGAGTCTACAGAGGACAGTCAGAGTCTACAGAGGACAGTCAGAGTCTATAGAGGACAGTCAGAGTCTATAGAGGACAGTCAGAGTCTATAGAGGACAGTCATAGTCTACAGAGGACAGTCAGAGTCTACAGAGGACAGTCAGAGTCTATAGAGGACAGTCAGAGTCTTCAGAGGACAGTCAGAGTCTACAGAGGACAGTCAGAGTCTACAGAGGACAGTCAGTCTATAGAGGACAGTCAGAGTCTATAGAGGACAGTCAGAGTCTATAGAGGACAGTCAGAGTCTACAGAGGACAGTCAGAGTCTATAGAGGACAGTCAGAGTCTACAGAGGACAGTCAGAGTCTACAGAGGACAGTCAGAGTCTATAGAGGACAGTCAGAGTCTTCAGAGGACAGTCAGAGTCTATAGAGGACAGTCAGAGTCTTCAGAGGACAGTCAGTCTACAGAGGACAATCAGAGTCTACAGAGGACAGTCAGTCTATTGAGGACAGTCAGACTCTACAGAGGACAGTCAGAGTCTATAGAGGACAGTCAGAGCCTTCAGAGGACAGTCAGAGTCTACAGAGGACAGTCAGAGTCTATAGAGGACAGTCAGAGTCTACAGAGGACAGTCAGAGTCTAAAGAGGACAGTCAGAGTCTAGAGAGGACAGTCAGAGTCTTCAGAGGACAGTCAGAGTCTATAGAGGACAGTCAGAGTCTACAGAGGACAGTCAGTCTATATTCAATTCAATTCAATTCAGTTTATTTGTATAGCCCAATTTCACAAATTACAAATTTGTCTCGGAGTGCTTTACAATCTGTACACATAGACATCCCTGCCCCAAAACCTCACATCGGACCAGGAAAAACTCCCAAATAACCCTTCAGGGGGAAAAAAAGGGAAGAAACCTTCAGGAGAGAACAGAGGAGGATCCCTCTCCAGGATGGACAGAACAATAGATGTCATGTGTACAGAAGGACAGATTTAGAGTTAAAATACATTCAATGAATATGACAGAGTGTATGAATAGTTCATAGTAGGCATATTCCACGATGGAGACCTCCACGATCCATCAGGCAGATGGCGGTGGGGAGGAGGAGTGGGCGGAGTCTCAACAGTGGGCGGAGTCTCAACAGGACAGTGGCGTAGTCAGGAGCAGGAATTCCACGACCCAGACCTCGATGATCCATCAGGCAGATAGGATCTATGCTGTCTCATAGGGTCCGATGACCCCATGAGACGTGAAGTCAAAAGGACTCCGGGGAGAAAGCAGAGTTAGTAACGTATGATTGAGAGATGAAAATTCATCCTTAAGGAGAGAAAAAAGAGGAGATAGGTACTCAGTGCATCCTAAACGTCCCCCGGCAGCTATAAGCCTATAGCAGCATATCAAGGGGCTGGACCAGGTGAACCTGATTCAGCCCTAACTATAAGCTCTGTCAATATAGAGGACAGTCAGAGTCTTCAGAGGACAGTCAGAGTCTTCAGAGGACAGTCAGAGTCTACAGAGGACAGTCAGAGTCTATAGAGGACAGTCAGAGTCTACAGAGGACAGTCAGAGTCTATAGAGGACAGTCAGAGTCTTCAGAGGACAGTCAGAGTCTATAGAGGACAGTCAGTCTACAGACGACAGTCATAGTCTACAGAGGATAGTCAGAGTCTACAGAGGACAGTCATAGTCTAGAGAGGACAGTCAGAGTCTACAGAGGAGAGTCAGAGTCTACAGAGGACAGTCATAGTCTATAGAGGAAAGTCAGAGTCTATACAGGACAGTCAGAGTCTATAGAGGACAGTCAGATTATATAGAGGACAGTCAGAGTCTTCAGAGGACAGTCAGAGTCTTCAGAGGACAGTCAGAGTCTTCAGAGGACAGTCAGAGTCTACAGAGGACAGTCAGAGTCTATAGAGGACAGTCAGAGTCTACAGAGGACAGTCAGATTCTATAGAGGACAGTCAGAGTCTTCAGAGGACAGTCAGTCTACAGACGACAGTCATAGTCTACAGAGGATAGTCAGAGTCTACAGAGGACAGTCATAGTCTAGAGAGGACAGTCAGAGTCTATAGAGGACAGTCAGAGTCTACAGAGGAGAGTCAGAGTACAGAGGACAGTCATAGTCTATAGAGGAAAGTCAGAGTCTATACAGGACAGTCAGAGTCTATAGAGGACAGTCAGAGTCTTCAGAGGACAGTCAGTCTACAGAGGACAATCAGAGTCTACAGAGGACAGTCAGTCTATTGAGGACAGTCAGAGTCTATAGAGGACAGTCAGAGTCTACAGAGGACAGTCAGTCTATTGAGGACAGTCATAGTCTATAGAGGACAGTCAGAGTCTATAGAGGACAGTCAGAGTCTACAGAGGACAGTCAGTCTACGGAGGACAGTCAGAGTCTACAGAGGACAGTCATAGTCTATAGAGGACAGTCAGAGCCTACAGAGGACAGTCATAGTCTATAGAGGACAGTCAGAGTCTTCAGAGGACAGTCAGAGTCTACAGAGGACAGTCATAGTCTATAGAGGACAGTCAGAGCCTACAGAGGACAGTCAGAGCCTTCAGAGGACAGTCAGAGTCTATAGAGGACAGTCAGAGTCTACAGAGGACAGTCAGAGCCTTCAGAGGACAGTCAGAGTCTATAGAGGACAGTCAGAGTCTACAGAGGACAGTCAGAGTCTTCAGAGGACAGTCAGAGTCTTCAGAGGACAGTCAGAGTCTTCAGAGGACAGTCAGAGCCTTCAGAGGGCAGTCAGAGTCTACAGAGGACAGTCAGAGTCTATAGAGGACAGTCAGTCTACAGAGGACAGTCAGAGTCTACAGAGGACAGTCAGAGTCTACAGAGGACAGTCAGAGTCTATAGAGGACAGTCAGAGTCTATAGAGGACAGTCAGAGTCTATAGAGGACAGTCAGAGTCTATAGAGGACAGTCAGTCTACAGAGGACAGTCATAGTCTACAGAGGATAGTCAGAGTCTACAGAGGACAGTCAGAGTCTATAGAGGACAGTCAGTCTATAGAGGACAGTCAGAGTCTACAGAGGACAGTCAGAGTCTATAGAGGACAGTCAGAGTCTACAGAGGACAGTCATAGTCTATAGAGGACAGTCAGAGTCTATGGAGGACAGTCGGAGTCCTCAGAGGACAGTCCGAGTCTATGGAGGACAGTCGGAGTCTACAGAGGACAGTCATAGTCTATAGAGGACAGTCAGAGTCTACAGAGGACAGTCAGTCTATATTCAATTCAATTCAATTCAGTTTATTTGTATAGCCCAATTTCACAAATTACAAATTTGTCTCGGAGTGCTTTACAATCTGTACACATAGACATCCCTGCCCCAAAACCTCACATCGGACCAGGAAAAACTCCCAAATAACCCTTCAGGGGGAAAAAAAGGGAAGAAACCTGCAGGAGAGCAACAGAGGAGGATCCCTCTCCAGGATGGACAGAACAATAGATGTAATGTGTACAGAAGGACAGATTTAGAGTTAAAATACATTCAATGAATATGACAGAGTGTATGAATAGTTCATAGGAGGCATATTCCACGATGGAGACCTCCACCATCCATCAGGCAGATGGCGGTGGGGAGGAGGAGTGGGCGGAGTCTCAACAGTGGGCGGAGTCTCAACAGGACAGTGGCGTAGTCAGGAGCAGGAATTCCACGACCCAGACCTCGATGATCCATCAGCAGATAGGATCTATGCCGTCTCATAGGGTCCGATGACCCCATGAGACGTGAAGTCACAAGGACTCGGGAGAAAGCAGAGTTAGTAACGTGTGATTGAGAGATGAAAATTCATCCTTAAGGAGAGAAAAGAGGAGATAGGTACTCAGTGCATCCTAAAACGTCCCCCAGCAGCTATAAGCCTATAGCAGCATATCAAGGGGCTGGACCAGGTGAACCTGATTCAGCCCTAACTATAAGCTCTGTCAATATAGAGGACAGTCAGTCTTCAGAGGACAGTCAGAGTCTACAGAGGACAGTCAGAGTCTATAGAGGACAGTCAGAGTCTACAGAGGACAGTCAGAGTCTACAGAGGACAGTCAGTCTATTGAGGACAGTCATAGTCTATAGAGGACAGTCAGAGTCTTCAGAGGACAGTCAGAGTCTATAGAGGACAGTCAGTCTACAGAGGACAGTCATAGTCTACAGAGGATAGTCAGAGTCTACAGAGGACAGTCATAGTCTAGAGAGGACAGTCAGAGTCTATAGAGGACAGTCAGAGTCTACAGAGGAGAGTCAGAGTCTACAGAGGACAGTCATAGTCTATAGAGGAAAGTCAGAGTCTATACAGGACAGTCAGAGTCTATAGAGGACAGTCAGATTCTATAGAGGACAGTCAGAGTCTTCAGAGGACAGTCAGTCTACAGAGGACAATCAGAGTCTACAGAGGACAGTCAGTCTATTGAGGACAGTCAGAGTCTATAGAGGACAGTCAGAGTCTACAGAGGACAGTCAGTCTATTGAGGACAGTCATAGTCTATAGAGGACAGTCAGAGTCTACAGAGGACAGTCAGTCTACGGAGGACAGTCAGAGTCTACAGAGGACAGTCATAGTCTATAGAGGACAGTCAGAGCCTACAGAGGACAGTCATAGTCTATAGAGGACAGTCAGAGTCTTCAGAGGACAGTCAGAGTCTACAGAGGACAGTCATAGTCTATAGAGGACAGTCAGAGCCTACAAAGGACAGTCAGAGCCTTCAGAGGACAGTCAGAGTCTACAGAGGACAGTCAGAGTCTATAGAGGACAGTCAGAGTCTACAGAGGACAGTCAGAGCCTTCAGATGACAGTCAGAGTCTATAGAGGACAGTCAGAGTCTACAGAGGACAGTCAGAGTCTTCAGAGGACAGTCAGAGTCTTCAGAGGACAGTCAGAGTCTTCAGAGGACAGTCAGAGCCTTCATAGGGCAGTCAGAGTCTACAGAGGACAGTCAGAGCCTTCAGAGGACAGTCAGAGTCTATAGAGGACAGTCAATCTACAGAGGACAGTCAGAGTCGACAGAGGACAGTCAGAGTCTATAGAGGACATTCTTCAGAGGAGAGTCAGAGTCTACAGAGGACAGTCAGAGTCTTCAGAGGACAGTCAGAGTCTACAGAGGACAGTCAGAGTCTATAGAGGACAGTCAGAGCCTTCAGAGGACAGTCAGAGCCTTCAGAGGACAGTCAGAGTCTTCAGAGGACAGTCAGAGTCTTCAGAGGACAGTCAGAGTCTACAGAGGACAGTCAGAGTCTATAGAGGACAGTCAGAGCCTTCAGAGGACAGTCAGAGTCTTCAGAGGACAGTCAGAGTCTATAGAGGACAGTCAGAGCCTACAGAGGACAGTCAGAGTCTATAGAGGATAGTCAGAGTCTATAGAGGACAGTCAGAGCCTTCAGAGGACAGTCAGAGTCTATAGAGGACAGTCAGAGTCTATAGAGGACAGTCAGAGTCTAGAGAGGACAGTCAGAGTCTATAGAGGACAGTCAGAGCCTTCAGAGGACAGTCAGAGTCTACAGAGGACAGTCAGTCTATAGAGGACAGTCAGAGTCTTCAGAGGACAGTCAGAGTCTGTAGAGGACAGTCAGTCTATTGAGGACAGTCTTCAGAGGACAGTCAGAGTCTATAGAGGACAGTCAGAGCCTTCAGAGGACAGTCAGAGTCTACAGAGGACAGTCAGAGTCTTCAGAGGACAGTCAGAGTCTATAGAGGACAGTCATAGTCTACAGAGGATAGTCAGAGCCTTCAGAGGACAGTCAGAGTCTATAGAGGACAGTCTACAGAGGACAGTCAGTCTATAGAGGACAGTCAGAATCTATAGAGGACAGTCAGAGTCTATAGAGGACAGTCAGTCTATAGAGGACAGTCAGAGTCTTCAGAGGACAGTCAGAGTCTACAGAGGACAGTCAGTCTATAGAGGACAGTCAGAGTCTTCAGAGGACAGTCAGAGTCTATAGAGGACAGTCAGAGTCTAGAGAGGACAGTCAGAGTCTTCAGAGGACAGTCAGTCTACAGAGGACAGTCAGAGTCTATAGAGGACAGTCAGAGCCTTCAGAGGACAGTCAGAGTCTACAGAGGACAGTCAGTCTATAGAGGACAGTCAGAGTCTATAGAGGACAGTCAGTCTATTGAGGACAGTCTTCAGAGGACAGTCAGAGTCTACAGAGGACAGTCTTCAGAGGACAGTCAGAGTCTATAGAGGACAGTCAGAGTCTATTGAGGACAGTCTTCAGAGGACAGTCAGAGTCTATAGAGGACAGTCTTCAGAGGACAGTCAGAGTCTACAGAGGACAGTCTTCAAAGGACAGTCAGAGTCTTCAGAGTCTACAGAGGACAGTCAGAGTCTATAGAGGACAGTCAGAGCCTTCAGAGGACAGTCATAGCCTTCAGAGGACAGTCAGAGTCTATAGAGGACAGTCAGAGTCTATGGAGGACAGTCGGAGTCTATAGAGGACAGTCAGAGTCTATAGAGGACAGTCAGAGTCTATAGAGGACAGTCAGAGTCTATGGAGGACAGTCGGAGTCTACAGAGGACAGTCAGAGTCTATGGAGGACAGTCAGAGTCTACAGAGGACAGTCATAGTCTACAGAGGACAGTCATAGTCTATAGAGGACAGTCAGAGTCTATGGAGGACAGTCATAGTCTACAGAGGACAGTCATAGTCTATAGAGGACAGTCAGTCTATGGAGGACAGTCAGAGTCTTCAGAGGACAGTCAGAGTCTATAGAGGACAGTCAGAGTCTTCAGAGGACAGTCAGAGTCTATAGAGGACAGTCAGAGTCTATAGAGGACAGTCAGAGTCTTCAGAGGACAGTCAGAGTCTATAGAGGACAGTCAGAGTCTACAGAGGACAGTCATAGTCTATAGAGGACAGTCAGAGTCTATGGAGGACAGTCGGAGTCTACAGAGGACAGTCAGAGTCTATGGAGGACAGTCAGAGTCTACAGAGGACAGTCATAGTCTACAGAGGACAGTCATAGTCTATAGAGGACAGTCGGAGTCTACAGAGGACAGTCATAGTCTACAGAGGACAGTCATAGTCTATAGAGGACAGTCAGTCTATGGAGGACAGTCATAGTCTATAGAGGACAGTCATAGTCTATAGAGGACAGTCAGTCTATGGAGGACAGTCATAGTCTATAGAGGACAGTCAGAGTCTACAGAGGACAGTCAGAGTCTACAGAGGACAGTCAGAGTCTACAGAGGACAGTCAGAGTCTATAGAGGACAGTCAGAGTCTACAGAGGACAGTCAGAGTCTACAGAGGACAGTCAGTCTATAGAGGACAGTCAGAGTCTATAGAGGACAGTCAGAGTCTATAGAGGACAGTCAGAGTCTACAGAGGACAGTCAGAGTCTACAGAGGACAGTCAGAGTCTATAGAGGACAGTCAGAGTCTACAGAGGACAGTCAGAGTCTACAGAGGACAGTCAGAGTCTATAGAGGACAGTCAGAGTCTTCAGAGGACAGTCAGAGTCTATAGAGGACAGTCAGAGTCTTCAGAGGACAGTCAGTCTACAGAGGACAATCAGAGTCTACAGAGGACAGTCAGTCTATTGAGGACAGTCAGACTCTACAGAGGACAGTCAGAGTCTATAGAGGACAGTCAGAGCCTTCAGAGGACAGTCAGAGTCTACAGAGGACAGTCAGAGTCTATAGAGGACAGTCAGAGTCTACAGAGGACAGTCAGAGTCTAAAGAGGACAGTCAGAGTCTAGAGAGGACAGTCAGAGTCTTCAGAGGACAGTCAGAGTCTATAGAGGACAGTCAGAGTCTACAGAGGACAGTCAGTCTATATTCAATTCAATTCAATTCAGTTTATTTGTATAGCCCAATTTCACAAATTACAAATTTGCTTTACAATCTGTACACATAGACATCCCTGCCCCAAAACCTCACATCGGACCAGGAAAACTCCCAAATAACCCTTCAGGGGAAAAAAGAAGAAACCTTCAGGAGAGAACAGAGGAGGATCCTCTCCAGGATGGACAGAACAATAGATGTCATGTGTACAGAAGGACAGATTTAGAGTTAAAATACATTCAATGAATATGACAGAGTGTATGAATAGTTCATAGTAGGCATATTCCACGATGGAGACCTCCACGATCCATCAGGCAGATGGCGGTGGGGAGGAGGAGTGGGCGGAGTCTCAACAGTGGGCGGAGTCTCAACAGGACAGTGGCGTAGTCAGGAGCAGGAATTCCACGACCCAGACCTCGATGATCCATCAGGCAGATAGGATCTATGCCGTCTCATAGGGTCCGATGACCCCATGAGACGTGAAGTCAAAAGGACTCCGGGGAGAAAGCAGAGTTAGTAACGTGTGATTGAGAGATGAAAATTCATCCTTAAGGAGAGAAAAAAGAGGAGATAGGTACTCAGTGCATCCTAACGTCCCCGCAGCTATAAGCCTATAGCAGCATATCAAGGGGCTGGACCAGGTGAACCTGATTCAGCCCTAACTATAAGCTCTGTCAATATAGAGGACAGTCAGAGTCTTCAGAGGACAGTCAGAGTCTACAGAGGACAGTCAGAGTCTATAGAGGACAGTCAGAGTCTACAGAGGACAGTCAGAGTCTATAGAGGACAGTCAGAGTCTTCAGAGGACAGTCAGAGTCTATAGAGGACAGTCAGTCTACAGACGACAGTCATAGTCTACAGAGGATAGTCAGAGTCTACAGAGGACAGTCATAGTCTAGAGAGGACAGTCAGAGTCTACAGAGGAGAGTCAGAGTCTACAGAGGACAGTCATAGTCTATAGAGGAAAGTCAGAGTCTATACAGGACAGTCAGAGTCTATAGAGGACAGTCAGATTATATAGAGGACAGTCAGAGTCTTCAGAGGACAGTCAGAGTCTTCAGAGGACAGTCAGAGTCTTCAGAGGACAGTCAGAGTCTACAGAGGACAGTCAGAGTCTATAGAGGACAGTCAGAGTCTACAGAGGACAGTCAGAGTCTATAGAGGACAGTCAGAGTCTTCAGAGGACAGTCAGAGTCTATAGAGGACAGTCAGTCTACAGACGACAGTCATAGTCTACAGAGGATAGTCAGTCTACCTCGGTGTCTTGGTGCGCGATTCTTGCACCTTCCGCCAAAAAAAGTTCCTCGTTTGTTTGTGTTTTTTTAATATGAACATTCTTTGGCAATAAACCTGTTTCTGATTCTGATTTCTGATAGTCTAGAGAGGACAGTCAGAGTCTATAGAGGACAGTCAGAGTCTACAGAGGAGAGTCAGAGTCTACAGAGGACAGTCATAGTCTATAGAGGAAAGTCAGAGTCTATACAGGACAGTCAGAGTCTATAGAGGACAGTCAGAGTCTTCAGAGGACAGTCAGTCTACAGAGGACAATCAGAGTCTACAGAGGACAGTCAGTCTATTGAGGACAGTCAGAGTCTATAGAGGACAGTCAGAGTCTACAGAGGACAGTCAGTCTATTGAGGACAGTCATAGTCTATAGAGGACAGTCAGAGTCTATAGAGGACAGTCAGAGTCTACAGAGGACAGTCAGTCTACGGAGGACAGTCAGAGTCTACAGAGGACAGTCATAGTCTATAGAGGACAGTCAGAGCCTACAGAGGACAGTCATAGTCTATAGAGGACAGTCAGAGTCTTCAGAGGACAGTCAGAGTCTACAGAGGACAGTCATAGTCTATAGAGGACAGTCAGAGCCTACAGAGGACAGTCAGAGCCTTCAGAGGACAGTCAGAGTCTATAGAGGACAGTCAGAGTCTACAGAGGACAGTCAGAGCCTTCAGAGGACAGTCAGAGTCTATAGAGGACAGTCAGAGTCTACAGAGGACAGTCAGAGTCTTCAGAGGACAGTCAGAGTCTTCAGAGGACAGTCAGAGCCTTCAGAGGGCAGTCAGAGTCTACAGAGGACAGTCAGAGTCTATAGAGGACAGTCAGTCTACAGAGGACAGTCAGAGTCTACAGAGGACAGTCAGAGTCTACAGAGGACAGTCAGAGTCTATAGAGGACAGTCAGAGTCTTCAGAGGACAGTCAGAGTCTATAGAGGACAGTCAGTCTACAGAGGACAGTCATAGTCTACAGAGGATAGTCAGAGTCTACAGAGGACAGTCAGAGTCTATAGAGGACAGTCAGTCTATAGAGGACAGTCAGAGTCTACAGAGGACAGTCAGAGTCTACAGAGGACAGTCATAGTCTATAGAGGACAGTCAGAGTCTATGGAGGACAGTCGGAGTCCTCAGAGGACAGTCCGAGTCTATGGAGGACAGTCGGAGTCTACAGAGGACAGTCATAGTCTATAGAGGACAGTCAGAGTCTACAGAGGACAGTCAGTCTATATTCAATTCAATTCAATTCAGTTTATTTGTATAGCCCAATTTCACAAATTACAAATTTGTCTCGGAGTGCTTTACAATCTGTACACATAGACATCCCTGCCCCAAAACCTCACATCGGACCAGGAAAAACTCCCAAATAACCCTTCAGGGGAAAAAGGAAGAAACCTGCAGGAGAGCAACAGAGGAGGATCCCTCTCCAGGATGGACAGAACAATAGATGTAATGTGTACAGAAGGACAGATTTAGAGTTAAAATACATTCAATGAATATGACAGAGTGTATGAATAGTTCATAGGAGGCATATTCCACGATGGAGACCTCCACCATCCATCAGGCAGATGGCGGTGGGGAGGAGGAGTGGGCGGAGTCTCAACAGTGGGCGGAGTCTCAACAGGACAGTGGCGTAGTCAGGAGCAGGAATTCCACGACCCAGACCTCGATGATCCATCAGCAGATAGGATCTATGCCGTCTCATAGGGTCCGATGACCCCATGAGACGTGAAGTCACAAGGACTCCGGGGAGAAAGCAGAGTTAGTAACGTGTGATTGAGAGATGAAAATTCATCCTTAAGGAGAGAAAAAAGAGGAGATAGGTACTCAGTGCATCCTAAAACGTCCCCCAGCAGCTATAAGCCTATAGCAGCATATCAAGGGGCTGGACCAGGTGAACCTGATTCAGCCCTAACTATAAGCTCTGTCAATATAGAGGACAGTCAGTCTTCAGAGGACAGTCAGAGTCTACAGAGGACAGTCAGAGTCTATAGAGGACAGTCAGAGTCTACAGAGGACAGTCAGAGTCTACAGAGGACAGTCAGAGTCTATAGAGGACAGTCAGAGTCTACAGAGGACAGTCAGAGTCTATAGAGGACAGTCAGAGTCTTCAGAGGACAGTCAGAGTCTATAGAGGACAGTCAGTCTACAGAGGACAGTCATAGTCTACAGAGGATAGTCAGAGTCTACAGAGGACAGTCATAGTCTAGAGAGGACAGTCAGAGTCTATAGAGGACAGTCAGAGTCTACAGAGGAGAGTCAGAGTCTACAGAGGACAGTCATAGTCTATAGAGGAAAGTCAGAGTCTATACAGGACAGTCAGAGTCTATAGAGGACAGTCAGATTATATAGAGGACAGTCAGAGTCTTCAGAGGACAGTCAGTCTACAGAGGACAATCAGAGTCTACAGAGGACAGTCAGTCTATTGAGGACAGTCAGAGTCTATAGAGGACAGTCAGAGTCTACAGAGGACAGTCAGTCTATTGAGGACAGTCATAGTCTATAGAGGACAGTCAGAGTCTTCAGAGGACAGTCAGAGTCTATAGAGGACAGTCAGTCTACAGAGGACAGTCATAGTCTACAGAGGATAGTCAGAGTCTACAGAGGACAGTCATAGTCTAGAGAGGACAGTCAGAGTCTATAGAGGACAGTCAGAGTCTACAGAGGAGAGTCAGAGTCTACAGAGGACAGTCATAGTCTATAGAGGAAAGTCAGAGTCTATACAGGACAGTCAGAGTCTATAGAGGACAGTCAGATTCTATAGAGGACAGTCAGAGTCTTCAGAGGACAGTCAGTCTACAGAGGACAATCAGAGTCTACAGAGGACAGTCAGTCTATTGAGGACAGTCAGAGTCTATAGAGGACAGTCAGAGTCTACAGAGGACAGTCAGTCTATTGAGGACAGTCATAGTCTATAGAGGACAGTCAGAGTCTACAGAGGACAGTCAGTCTACGGAGGACAGTCAGAGTCTACAGAGGACAGTCATAGTCTATAGAGGACAGTCAGAGCCTACAGAGGACAGTCATAGTCTATAGAGGACAGTCAGAGTCTTCAGAGGACAGTCAGAGTCTACAGAGGACAGTCATAGTCTATAGAGGACAGTCAGAGCCTACAAAGGACAGTCAGAGCCTTCAGAGGACAGTCAGAGTCTACAGAGGACAGTCAGAGTCTATAGAGGACAGTCAGAGTCTACAGAGGACAGTCAGAGCCTTCAGATGACAGTCAGAGTCTATAGAGGACAGTCAGAGTCTACAGAGGACAGTCAGAGTCTTCAGAGGACAGTCAGAGTCTTCAGAGGACAGTCAGAGCCTTCATAGGGCAGTCAGAGTCTACAGAGGACAGTCAGAGCCTTCAGAGGACAGTCAGAGTCTATAGAGGACAGTCAATCTACAGAGGACAGTCAGAGTCGACAGAGGACAGTCAGAGTCTATAGAGGACATTCTTCAGAGGACAGTCAGAGTCTACAGAGGACAGTCAGAGTCTTCAGAGGACAGTCAGAGTCTACAGAGGACAGTCAGAGTCTATAGAGGACAGTCAGAGCCTTCAGAGGACAGTCAGAGCCTTCAGAGGACAGTCAGAGTCTTCAGAGGACAGTCAGAGTCTTCAGAGGACAGTCAGAGTCTACAGAGGACAGTCAGAGTCTATAGAGGACAGTCAGAGTCTTCAGAGGACAGTCAGAGTCTACAGAGGACAGTCAGATTATATAGAGGACAGTCAGAGCCTTCAGAGGACAGTCAGAGCCTTCAGAGGACAGTCAGAGTCTTCAGAGGACAGTCAGAGTCTACAGAGGACAGTCAGAGTCTATAGAGGACAGTCAGAGCCTACAGAGGACAGTCAGAGTCTATAGAGGATAGTCAGAGTCTATAGAGGACAGTCAGAGCCTTCAGAGGACAGTCAGAGTCTATAGAGGACAGTCAGAGTCTATAGAGGACAGTCAGAGTCTAGAGAGGACAGTCAGAGTCTATAGAGGACAGTCAGAGCCTTCAGAGGACAGTCAGAGTCTACAGAGGACAGTCAGTCTATAGAGGACAGTCAGAGTCTTCAGAGGACAGTCAGAGTCTGTAGAGGACAGTCAGTCTATTGAGGACAGTCTTCAGAGGACAGTCAGAGTCTATAGAGGACAGTCAGAGCCTTCAGAGGACAGTCAGAGTCTACAGAGGACAGTCAGAGTCTTCAGAGGACAGTCAGAGTCTATAGAGGACAGTCATAGTCTACAGAGGATAGTCAGAGCCTTCAGAGGACAGTCAGAGTCTATAGAGGACAGTCTACAGAGGACAGTCAGTCTATAGAGGACAGTCAGAATCTATAGAGGACAGTCAGAGTCTACAGAGGACAGTCAGAGTCTATAGAGGACAGTCAGTCTATAGAGGACAGTCAGAGTCTTCAGAGGACAGTCAGAGTCTACAGAGGACAGTCAGTCTATAGAGGACAGTCAGAGTCTTCAGAGGACAGTCAGAGTCTATAGAGGACAGTCAGAGTCTAGAGAGGACAGTCAGAGTCTTCAGAGGACAGTCAGTCTACAGAGGACAGTCAGAGTCTATAGAGGACAGTCAGAGCCTTCAGAGGACAGTCAGAGTCTACAGAGGACAGTCAGTCTATAGAGGACAGTCAGAGTCTATAGAGGACAGTCAGTCTATTGAGGACAGTCTTCAGAGGACAGTCAGAGTCTACAGAGGACAGTCTTCAGAGGACAGTCAGAGTCTATAGAGGACAGTCAGAGTCTACAGAGGACAGTCAGAGTCTATTGAGGACAGTCTTCAGAGGACAGTCAGAGTCTATAGAGGACAGTCTTCAGAGGACAGTCAGAGTCTACAGAGGACAGTCTTCAAAGGACAGTCAGAGTCTTCAGAGTCTACAGAGGACAGTCAGAGTCTATAGAGGACAGTCAGAGCCTTCAGAGGACAGTCATAGCCTTCAGAGGACAGTCAGAGTCTATAGAGGACAGTCAGAGTCTATGGAGGACAGTCGGAGTCTATAGAGGACAGTCAGAGTCTATAGAGGACAGTCAGAGTCTATAGAGGACAGTCAGAGTCTATGGAGGACAGTCGGAGTCTATGGAGGACAGTCGGAGTCTACAGAGGACAGTCATAGCCTTCAGAGGACAGTCAGAGCCTTCAGAGGACAGTCAGAGTCTATAGAGGACAGTCTACAGAGGATAGTCAGAGTCTATAGAGGACAGTCTATAGAGGACAGTCAGAGTCTATAGAGGACAGTCAGAGTCTACAGAGGACAGTCAGAGTCTATTGAGGACAGTCAGAGTCTATAGAGGACAGTCTACAGAGGACAGCATGTGTCTCCCCTGTCTGGCTGCCCGTGCACAAACAGAGACTCTGTCTTTCTGTTCTTCACTTATTTAAATGAAACCTATAATTGTGATGGAAGTATACATGATATACATCATATACATGCACATATATATACTTTATATACATAGATACATACACAGATACATTAGTTGTGTCATGCTCGATATTTCTCCATCATGTGAATCAGATTCAGAGCATCTTTAATTCTCTTGTGATATAAATCATTCTGTGAGTTCAGGAAACTTTATGAGTTTAAATCTATCGAGACCCTGAAACCAGCAGCTCGTCAGAGGAGTTTCATTGGATGAGACGCTCACAGCCCACGACCTCCATCCTCCTGGTCAAGTCCCGAGGCATCAAGTAAAGAGGCTGCGGCGATGCAGTGTGAGTGTGTGTGTGTGTGTCCAGTGGTTCGTCCCGATGCGCACAAACCGGTGTCGGAGCTCTGCGGCGCACGAGACGGCGGGAAGAGGACTGTTAACGCGACACGTAGAGACAGAAATGACATGCTGCTGCTGTAATGTGGCGCTATAGAGAAAGTGACAGGGGGGCGGGCCAATTTTTTTTAATGTCATGCGATCTACCAAACTACGCCGCGATCGACCGGTCGATCGCGGCGACGTATTGAGCACCCCTGTTCTAGGCGGTCTAGAGTGGTTCTTCTAGGCGGTCTGGAGTGGTTCCTCTAGGTGGTCTGGAGTGGTTCCTCTAGTGATCTGCTGACATGGCTCTATCGCTCGACTTCTCGTTGATAACAGGGTGACCTCTGTCAGTGGAACCAGTTCCTCGTGTGAAGCGCTCCTCGTCTGCTCCTGATGTTTAGTGTCTGGACCTTTATGAGCAGGACGGGGGGGCAGTTGTTTTCACTGGATCTTAAACACACAACCACAACTCTCCGCCAAAGGGCAGCAGTAACGACGCGTCCCCTCGCTGGTCTCTGTAGGACCAGGTAGAGCCTCCACAGCCGGAGAGGCTGCTCTGGATTCTGCTTTCGTGTCTCACATTCTCACCGTGATGACCGGAGTCAGCAGCCAAGCATGTCCTGCTGCGCTGGGCACAGCATCAAGATGGACGAGGTGGCAATAACCCCGCCCCCCACCCCCACGCCCCACCCCCTAGCAATAGTGCTGAAGGACCAAAAGGAAACCTGATCCAGCCTCGTTGCCATCAGCAGGACCAGAAGTGACGAGGTCATCAAACAAAAGAGAAAACACAGAACACACAGCGCTCTGCAGCTCTATGGTGGACATACAGCTCTATGGTGGACATGCAGCTCTGTGGTGGACATGCAGCTCTATGGTGGACATGCAGCTCTATGGTGGACATGCAGCTCTGTGGTGGACATGCAGCTCTATGGTGGACATGCAGCTCTGTGGTGGACATGCAGCTCTGTGGTGGACATGCAGCTCTATGGTGGACATGCAGCTCTATGGTGGACATGCAGCTCTGTGGTGGACATGCAGCTCTATGGTGGACATGCAGCTCTGTGGTGGACATGCAGCTCTATGGTGGACATGCAGCTCTGTGGTGGACATGCAGCTCTGTGGTGGACATGCAGCTCTGTGGTGGACATGCAGCTCTATGGTGGACATGCAGCTCTATGGTGGACATGCAGCTCTATGGTGGACATGCAGCTCTGTGGTGGACATGCAGCTCTATGGTGGACATGCAGCTCTGTGGTGGACATGCAGCTCTGTGGTGGACATGCAGCTCTGTGGTGGACATGCAGCTCTATGGTGGACATGCAGCTCTGTGGTGGACATGCAGCTCTGTGGTGGACATGCAGCTCTATGGTGGACATATAGCTCTGTGGTGGACATGCAGCTCTGTGGTGGACATGCAGCTCTGTGGTGGACATGCAGCTCTACGGTGGACATGCAGCTCTACGGTGGACATGCAGCTCTGTGGTGGACATGCAGCTCTATGGTGGACATGCAGCTCTGCGGTGGACATGCAGCTCTGCGGTGGACATGCAGCTCTACGGTGGACATGCAGCTCTGTGGTGGACATGCAGCTCTATGGTGGACATGCAGCTCTGTGGTGGACATGCAGCTCTGTGGTGGACATGCAGCTCTGTGGTGGACATGCAGCTCTGTGGTGGACATGCAGCTCTGTGGTGGACATGCAGCTCTATGGTGGACATGCAGCTCTGTGGTGGACATGCAGCTCTGTGGTGGACATGCAGCTCTATGGTGGACATGCAGCTCTGTGGTGGACATGCAGCTCTACAGTCAAGTCAAGTCAAGTCTTTTATTGTCAGATACACAGAATGACACAGGGTCAGACTGGGCACTGAAATTCTTAGGACAAGGCACCACAACAACTACCATAGCAAACATAATATAACATAATATACACACTGTACAAGAACTCTGAACATAATACTAACATATAATACACATAATAACTAAACTACAGACAAATGGGAGTAGCAGGTAGTGAAAGCAGGTGGTGCAATAGAAAGTGTAAGTACAAGGCTGAAAGTGACAGTGTATGTAAAGTGACGAGTGTAAAGTGTCGAGTGCAAAAGTGTCGATCGTGTGTCAGTGTCCATTGAGCAGCCTGATGGCTCTCGGGAAGAAACTGTTCTCCAGTCTCTGTGTGCGAGACCGGATCCTACGGTACCGCCTTCCAGAAGGCAGCGGGGTGAACAGGCTGAAGGCTGATGATGGCAGTCCTTTAGGATCCAGTCTTCCTGAGGCATCGTGTGGTCTGTGTCCTGCAGGGCAGGGAGCTCCCTACCGATGATGAACTCCAGTCCTGACCACACGACGTAGGGCCTTGCGGTCCTTGGCTGTGCAGCTCCCACACTGTGATGCAGTCAGGATGCTTTCTATTGTGCATCTGTAGAAATTGGTGAGGATGACTGAATCCATGCCAAACTTCTTCAGTCTCCTCAGGAAGAAGAGGCGCTTCCGGGCCGCTTTGACCAGCTTGTCTGTGTGAGCAGACCAGGTGAGGTCGTTGCTGATGTTGACCCCGAGGAACCTGAAGCAGCTGACCGTTTCCACTGCAGAGCCGTTGATATGCAGGGGTGCTCCTCCACCTGCCGTCTCCTGAAGTCCACAATCATCTCCTTTGTCTTGCTGATGTTGAGAGAGAGGCTATTATCCTGACACCATGTAGTCAGGGTAGCAACCTCCTCTCTGGAGGCTGACTCATCATTGCCAGTGATGAGGCCCACAATGGTTGTGTCATCAGCAAACTTGACAATGAGGTTGGAGCTACACAGTCATGTGTGAACAAGGAGAACAGGAGGGGGCTGAGCACACAGCCCTGGGGGGTGCCTGTGTTGGTGATGACTGTAGATGAGGTCACCGATTCTCACCACCTGTGGCCTCCCCGTCAGGAAGTCGAAGACCCATTTGCATCGGGAGGTGCTGAGTCCAGGTCCACGAGCTTGGAGACGAGTCTGGAGGGGATGATGGTATTGAATGCTGAACTGTAGTCAATGAACAGCATTCTCACATATGTATTCCCTTTGTCCAGGTGGGTGAGGGCGGTGTGCGTGGTCAGGGCTATGGCATCGTCTGTAGACCTGTTGGACCGGTATGCAAACTGCATCGGGTCCAGGGTGGGAGGCAGCAAGGAGCAGAGGAATGATTTGACCAGCCGCTCAAAGCACTTCATGATCACAGAGGTCAGTGCTACCGGGCGGTCGTCATTCAAGCAGGTGACCTTGGTGATCTTGGGCACAGGGACGATGGTGGTCCGTTTGAAGCATGTGGGGAGTACAGACAGGCTGAGGGAGAGGTTGAAGATGTCGCTGAAGACCCCCGCTAGCTGGTCAGCGCAACCCCTGAGGGCCCGACCTGATATGCCATCCGGGCCAGGTGCCTTGCGAGGGTTGATCTTATTGAAGCAGCGCCTCACCTCTGCTACAGTTACAGGAGGCACACCACTGGTTGGGCCTTCAGGTAGCTCCGCTGCAGGGGGGTCACTGTCCCTCTCAAAACGAGCGTAAAAAGCATTCAGCTGGTCTGGAAGAAGGACAGAGGACTGGGTCTCACTGCAGCCCCTCCCCTTGTAGTCTGTAATGGCTCTTAATCCACTCCACATGCGCCTGGGGTCAGAGCCATGGTAGCTAGACTCCACCTTGCTCCTGTATGTCCTCTTTGCAGCTTTGATGGCCCTCAAAAGGTCGTATCTGGACTTCCTGTACTGATCAGGATCCCCGGAGTTAAAGGCAGCAGACCGGGCTCTAAGGTGGGTCCGGACCGCGGCGTCAACCCAGGGCTTCTGATTAGGGAAAGACCGGACAGTCTTCTTCGGGACAATGTCCTCAATGCAATACTGGATGTAACTGGAGACAGTGTCTGTGTACTCATGAATGTCCCCATCTGCTGCTTCCTGAAACATCAGCCAGTCAGTGTTGTCAAAACAGTCCTGGAGTCGCCACACTCTCGTCACTCCATTGATTGACTGTCCTCTCAGCCGGTCTGACCTGTTTTAGCTTTTGTCTATATGCGGGGAGCAGAAGAATGGAGGTGTGATCAGCTTTACCAAAAGCAGGGCGGGGGAGGGGTTTGTAACTGCCCCGGAATGTCGTATAACAATGGTCAAGGGTCTGATCTCCACGTGTGAAGAAGTCAATGTGCTGATAGTATTTAGGCAGGACTTTCTTCATGTTGGCTCTGTTGAAATCCCCAACCACAATAAAGGCTGCCTCTGGGTGCACATTCTCCAGACCGTTGATAATTCCATACAGTTCATCCAGAGCAGTAGCCTTATCTACTTGGGGGGGAATGTAGACTACACTCAGAACGACTGCAGTAAACTCCGCGGTAGATAGAAGGGTCTGATTTTACAGTCAACAGCTCGAGGACTGGAGAGCAGTGAGATGCTAGTACTGCTATGTCCGTATCCCAAGAAAAATTAACCATAACACAGACCCTCCGCCCCTGCGCTTGCCTGAATCAGCTGTCCTGTCCTGACGGTGTATGCTGAATCCCAACGGAGTAACTGCCGCGTCGGATATCTCCGGGACGAGCCACGTCTCGACGAATGCCAATACACAGCAGTTCCTGATGTCCCGTTGGAATTTAATACGTGCATTCAGATCATCCATCTTGTTGTCGATGGACTGAACGTTGGCAAGTAGTATGGATGGTAGAGCAGGTTTGAAATACCTTTTCCGATTCAGAACCAGAACTCCAGCACGTCGGCCTCGTTTTTTCTTCCTCCGTCTTGTGGGTATATCCGACGGCGGAACAACAAAGAGCCCGCTGCAGTCCGAACTCGCACTCCGGAAAGTTGAATTATAGTTCTTGTAGTAGTCCTCTCCGAGTGCAAATCTGATCTCCATAAGTGTCTGCTGGTCATATTGAATTAACGACACTGCAACATTAACGTAACAAACAACTAACAGTAACAAAACAGACAAAACGCTAGATAGTTTTGGCGGAGCTCTCATCAGTGCGACCATTCTGCGGCGCACCTAGGTGTGGACATGTGGACATGCAGCTCTGTGGTGGACATGCAGCTCTGTGGTGGACATGCAGCTCTGTGGTGGACATGCAGCTCTGCGGTGGACATGCAGCTCTGTGGTGGACATGCAGCTCTATGGTGGACATGCAGCTCTATGGTGGACATATAGCTATGTGGTAGACATGCAGCTCTATGGTGGACATGCAGCTCTGTGGTGGACATGCAGCTCTGTGGTGGACATGCAGCTCTATGGTGGACATGCAGCTATGTGGTGGACATGCAGCTCTGTGGTGGACATGCAGCTCTACGGTGGACATGCAGCTCTGTGGTGGACATGCAGCTCTATGGTGGACATGCAGCTATGTGGTGGACATGCAGCTCTATGGTGGACATATAGCTCTATGGTGGACATGCAGCTATGTGGTGGACATGCAGCTCTGTGGTGGACATGCAGCTCTGTGGTGGACATGCAGCTCTATGGTGGACATGCAGCTCTATGGTGGACATGCAGCTCTGTGGTAGACATGCAGCTCTATGGTGGACATGCAGCTCTGTGGTGGACATGCAGCTCTGTGGTGGACATGCAGCTCTGTGGTGGACATGCAGCTCTGTGGTGGACATGCAGCTCTGTGGTGGACATGCAGCTCTATGGTGGACATGCAGCTCTGTGGTGGACATGCAGCTCTATGGTGGACATGCAGCTCTGTGGTGGACATGCAGCTCAATGGTGGACATGCAGCTCTGTGGTAGACATGCAGCTCTGTGGTGGACATGCAGCTCTATGGTGGACATGCAGCTCTATGGTGGACATGCAGCTCTATGGTGGACATATAGCTATGTGGTGGACATGCAGCTCTATGGTGGACATGCAGCTCTGTGGTGGACATGCAGCTCTGTGGTGGACATGCAGCTCTATGGTGGACATGCAGCTCTGTGGTAGACATGCAGCTCTATGGTGGACATGCAGCTCTGGGGTGGACATGCAGCTCTGTGGTGGACATGCAGCTCTGTGGTAGACATGCAGCTCTATGGTGGACATGCAGCTCTATGGTGGACATGCAGCTCTGTGGTGGACATGCAGCTCTGTGGTGGACATGCAGCTCTGTGGTAGACATGCAGCTCTGTGGTGGACATGCAGCTCTATGGTGGACATGCAGCTCTGTGGTAGACATGCAGCTCTGTGGTAGACATGCAGCTCTATGGTGGACATGCAGCTCTGTGGTGGACATGCAGCTCTACGGTGGACATGCAGCTCTGTGGTGGACATGCAGCTCTGTGGTAGACATGCAGCTCTATGGTGGATATGCAGCTCTGTGGTGGACATGCAGCTCTGCGGTGGACATGCAGCTCTGCGGTGGACATGCAGCTCTATGGTGGACATGCAGCTCTGTGGTGGACATGCAGCTCTGTGGTGGACATGCAGCTCTGTGGTGGACATGCAGCTCTGTGGTGGACATGCAGCTCTGGGGTGGACATGCAGCTCTGCGGTGGACATGCAGCTCTATGGTGGACATGCAGCTCTGCGGTGGACATGCAGCTCTGCGGTGGACATGCAGCTCTGTGGTGGACATGCAGCTCTGTGGTAGACATGCAGCTCTGTGGTGGACATGCAGCTCTGTGGTGGACATGCAGCTCTGTGGTGGACATGCAGCTCTGTGGTAGACATGCAGCTCTGTGGTAGACATGCAGCTCTGTGGTGGACATGCAGCTCTGTGGTGGACATGCAGCTCTGTGGTGGACATGCAGCTCTGCGGTGGACATGCAGCTCTGTGGTGGACATGCAGCTCTGTGGTGGACATGCAGCTCTGCGGTGGACATGCAGCTCTGTGGTGGACATGCAGCTCTGTGGTGGACATGCAGCTCTGCGGTGGACATGCAGCTCTGTGGTGGACATGCAGCTCTGTGGTGGACATGCAGCTCTGCGGTGGACATGCAGCTCTGCGGTGGACATGCAGCTCTGTGGTGGACATGCAGCTCTGTGGTAGACATGCAGCTCTGTGGTGGACATGCAGCTGTGATTCTCGTGAACGTTCTTCGTGGTGTTTGTCGTTCGGCTGCTCTGTCCGTGCCTCATCTTCCTCAGACACTTATTGTCGTGAGAACATTCTGCATCGTCACCTGGTCTGTAATGACATTTCATCAGTCGCGTGTCCCAGAGATAATCCCTCTTTGTTTCCCTTCTCGGCAGGTGGACTCATCACCAATGTAATTTATTTTAAATTCATTCAGGAAAAACACTTCGTAGAGACAGAATTTATTTAACTTTGCAGACACTGGAGAGTTGACCACAAATGATCCTCTGACAAGTATAAGGGTTATTGCTCCAGGCAGAGCAGTGAGATTTCACATGAGTATATATATATTTATATATAATATTTATATATATTCATATTTATATATATATTTATATATTTTTATATATATATTTATATTATTCATATATATTCATATATTTATATATATATTTATATATTTATATATATATATAAAATATATATATATTTATATATATATATATATATAGAATGTGTTGACAAAAGGCTGTAGTAAACAAATTGTTCTTCTGTGATACTTAAGCTGCAGGAATGCAGTCGAGCCGCTCTGTCTGCATAGAGGAATGCAATCGAGCCGCTCTGTCTGCATAGAGGAATGCAGTCGAGCCGCTCTGTCTGCATAGAGGAAAGCAGTCGAGTCGCTCTGTCTGCATAGAGGAATGCAGTCGAGCCGCTCTGTCTGCATAGAGGAAAGCAGTCGAGCCGCTCTGTCTGCATAGAGGAAAGCAGTCGAGCCGCTCTGTCTGCATAGAGGAATGCAGTCGAGCCGCTCTGTCTGCATAGAGGAAAGCAGTCGAGCCGCTCTGTCTGCATAGAGGAATGCAGTCGAGCCGCTCTGTCTGCATAGAGGAAAGCAGTCGAGTCGCTCTGTCTGCATAGAGGAATGCAGTCGAGCCGCTCTGTCTGCATAGAGGAAAGCAGTCGAGCCGCTCTGTCTGCATAGAGGAATGCAGTCGAGCCGCTCTGTCTGCATAGAGGAAAGCAGTCGAGTCGCTCTGTCTGCATAGAGGAAAGCAGTCGAGCCGCTCTGTCTGCATAGAGCAGGGATTCCCAAAGTGTGGTGCTGCCTCTAGGGGGTGCGCGAGAGGAAAAATTTAATGGTGGTCTAATGGTGTAATAATTAATATTAAACATTCTCAGGGCTCTCAAGTGTCATTTCGGTCTTAACTCACGCACTCCCGCCACACATCGTATTTCTTACGCTGAAAAAAAAACTCTCGGCTATTTAATGTTTGAATGCAGGGGTGCTCAATACGTCGATCGTGGTCGCCACAGAGCTCCGACGCCGGTCTGCGCCTATCGGGACGGAGCAAAGAAAAAGTCACTCGCACCCCCCAGGGGGTCTGGAGTCTGCTGTATCCTCATTAGCGGCTCAGCTGTGAACTCCTTGGCAGGGCAGTTAGGTTGTGCCTGTTGCCTAGCAACCAAGGAAAATGCCCCCTTCTCGAGTGCATGGAGGTGTGAAGGTATTCCAAAGAGGAGCAACACGGGAAACAATTAAGTTAATTTCTGAAGCCAAAACACACATCAAAGAGGAGGTGTGTGTGTGTCTATCTCAGCCTCTCCTCTACGCTGCCCCCTGCTGGCGGAGTACCAGTGATGCTGACGTCCTCAGTGACTGTTGCAGTGAGCTACGATGGCCACGCGTCTCATCCGTGTTGTGGCTCTTGTCCACCAAGGTGAGGACCCCCCCCCCCCCCATCTCATTGTACATTCCTCTCACTGAGCGCTGCTGCTGCTCCTGAGTCTCAGACATTTCCTCTGCAGCCTCAGTTCCTTTTCACCTTCTCTACATCCGTCTTTGTCTTTCTTTGTTCCCTCGTCGTGGAACCGAGGTTCACACGTTGGCTGAGTGGGAACACGTCGCTGATCACGAGCAGCGGGCGGCTCGATGGCGCCAGCTGGGCGAAGCCGGACGTTCACCTGCTGTGATGGACACGTTACCGCCGAGAGCTCTGGGAGAGGACGAGGACATGAGGACACGTGGCCATGAGGACACGAGGACATGAGTACACGAGGACATGAGGACACATGACCATGAGGACATGAGGACACATGACCATGAGGACATGTGACCATGAGGACACAAGGACATGAGGACATGAGGACACGTGACCATGAGGACACAAGGACATGAGGACATGAGGAAACGTGACCATGAGGACATGAGGACACGTGACCATGAGGACACAAGGACACAAGGACATGAGGACACGTGACCATGAGGACACAAGGACATGAGGACACGTGACTATGAGGACACAAGGACATGAGGACACGTGACTATGAGGACACAAGGACATGAGGACATGTGACCATGAGGACACAAGGACATGAGGACACGTGACCATGAGGACACAAGGACATGAGGAAACGTGACCATGAGGACACGAGGACATGAGGACACATGACCATGAGGACACAAGGACATGAGGACACGTGACCATGAGGACACAAGGACATGAGGAAACGTGACCATGAGGACACAAGGACATGAGGACATGAGGACACGTGACCATGAGGACACAAGGACATGAGGACATGAGGACACATGACCATGAGGACATGAGGACATGTGACCATGAGGACACAAGGACATGAGGACATGTGACCATGAGGACACAAGGACATGAGGACATGAGGAAACGTGACCATGAGGACACAAGGACATGAGGACACGTGACCATGAGGACACAAGGACATGAGGAAACGTGACCATGAGGACACAAGGACATGAGGACATGAGGACACGTGACCATGAGGACACAAGGACATGAGGAAACGTGACCATGAGGACACAAGGACATGAGGACACGTGACCATGAGGACACAAGGACACAAGGACATGAGGACACGTGACCATGAGGACACAAGGACATGAGGACACGTGACTATGAGGACACAAGGACATGAGGACATGTGACCATGAGGACACGAGGACATGAGGACACGTGACCATGAGGACACAAGGACATGAGGAAACGTGACCATGAGGACACAAGGACATGAGGACACGTGACCATGAGGACACAAGGACATGAGGACATGAGGACACGTGACCATGAGGACACAAGGACATGAGGACATGAGGACACATGACCATGAGGACATGAGGACATGTGACCATGAGGACACAAGGACATGAGGACATGTGACCATGAGGATACAAGGACATGAGGACATGAGGAAACGTGACCATGAGGACACAAGGACATGAGGACACAAGGACATGAGGACATGAGGACACAAGGACACAAGGACATGAGGACACGTGACCATGAGGACACAAGGACATGAGGACACGTGACTATGAGGACACAAGGACATGAGGACATGTGACCATGAGGACACAAGGACATGAGGACACGTGACCATGAGGACACAAGGACATGAGGAAACGTGACCATGAGGACACAAGGACATGAGGACACGTGACCATGAGGACACAAGGACATGAGGACATGAGGACACGTGACCATGAGGACACAAGGACATGAGGACATGAGGACACATGACCATGAGGACATGAGGACATGTGACCATGAGGACACAAGGACATGAGGACATGTGACCATGAGGACACAAGGACATGAGGACATGAGGAAACGTGACCATGAGGACACAAGGACATGAGGACACGTGACCATGAGGACACAAGGACATGAGGAAACGTGACCATGAGGACACAAGGACATGAGGACATGAGGACACGTGACCATGAGGACACAAGGACATGAGGAAACGTGACCATGAGGACACAAGGACATGAGGACACGTGACCATGAGGACACAAGGACATGAGGACACGTGACCATGAGGACACGTGACTATGAGGACACAAGGACATGAGGACATGTGACCATGAGGACACGAGGACATGAGGACACAAGGACATGAGGACAAGAGGACACGTGACCATGTGGACATGAGGACATGAGGACACGTGACCATGAGGACACAAGGACACGTGACCATGAGGACATGAGGACACGTGACCATGTGACCATGAGGATATGAGGACACATGACCATGAGGACACGAGGACATGAGGACATGTGACCATGAGGACACGGGGACATGAGGACACGTGACCATGAAGACATGAGGACACGTGACCATGAGGACACAAGGACATGAGGACACGTGACCATGAGGACACGAGGACATGAGGACATGTGACCATGAGGACATGGGGACATGAGGACACGTGACCATGAAGACATGAGGACACGTGACCATGAGGACACAAGGACATGAGGACACGTGACCATGAGGATATGAGGACACGTGACCATGAGGACACTGGGACATGAGGACACGTGACCATGAGGACATGTGACCATGAGGACACAAGGACATGAGGACACGTGACCATGAGGACATGAGGACATGAGGACATGTGACCATGAGGACACGTGACCATGAGGACACAAGGACATGAGGACACGTGACCATGAGGACACGGGGACATGAGGACACGTGACCATGAGGACATGAGGACATGTGACCATGAGGACACAAGGACATGAGGACACATGACCATGAGGACACAAGGACATGAGGACACGTGACCATGAGGATATGAGGACACGTGACCATGAGGACACAAGGACATGAGGACACGTGACCATGAGGACACGAGGACATGAGGACACGTGACCATGAGGACATGAGGACACGTGACCATGTGACCATGAGGACATGAGGACACGTGACCATGAGGACACATGACCACGAGGACATGAGGACACAAGGACATGAGGACATGAGGACACGTGACCATGTGACCATGAGGACATGAGGACACGTGACCATGAGGACACGTGACCATGTGACCATGAGGACACGAGGACATGATGACACGTGACCATGAGGACATGATGACACGTGACCATGTGACCATGTGGACATGAGGACATGAGGACATGATGACATGTGACCATGTGACCATGAGGACATGAGGACATGATGACACGTGACCATGAGGACATGATGACACGTGACCATGTGGACATGAGGACATGAGGACATGATGACACGTGACCATGTGACCATGAGGACATGAGGACATGATGACACGTGACCATGAGGACATGATGACACGTGACCATGTGACCATGAGCCTCCACGGCTCTAAAGGAGTAGCCCCGCCTCTCCTCCACAGCTCTAAAGCAGTAGCCCCGCCTCTCCTCCACAGCTCCAAAGCAGTAGCCCCGCCTCTCCTCCAGAGCTCTAAAGGAGTAGCCCCGCCTCTCCTCCACAGCTCCAAAGCAGTAGCCCCGCCTCTCCTCCACGGCTCCAAAGCAGTAGCCCCGCCTCTCCTCCGCGGCTCTAAAGCAGTAGCCCCGCCTCTCCTCCAGAGCTCTAAAGCAGTAGCCCCGCCTCTCCTCCACGGCTCCAAAGCAGTAGCCCCGCCTCTCCTCCACGGCTCTAAAGCAGTAGCCCCGCCTCTCCTCCACGGCTCCTAAGTGCTTTGAGGCGCTCTGTTTTCAATGCATAGCATTTGTTTCTGCTCTTAAATATCCATAAAAGGAAAACTCTCAGATAAAACACTCGGTGTTGGCCGGTTGCTCCTCGCTGCCGTTAGCTCCACCGCTCGGCTAATCGGACGTGAAATACATCCGTCGTATAGCTGCCTGCGTGTCTGTGAGTAAGAGAGAGAGCGTCTCGTCTCTGGGCCCAACACTTAGTCTACAAAGAGTGCTCACACCTGAGTCCAGAGCCTCCTCCTCCACCTCCACCTCCTCCACCTCCTCCTCCACCTCCACCTCCTCCTCCACCTCCACCTCCACCTCCGGCTTCACCAAGGGGCTTTCTGAACATCGTTCAGCTGCTCCGGCTTCACGAGCCGAGCAGCGACACTCTGATGTCTGCAGAGCGACCGACACACTACAGAGACACTATTCAATTCAATTCAGTTTATTTGTATAGCCCAATTTCACAAATTACAAATTTGTCTCAGAGTGCTTTATAATCTGTACACATAGACATCCCTGCCCCAAAACCTCACATCGGACCAGGAAAAACTCCCAAATAACCCTTCAGGGGAAAAAAAGGGAAGAAACCTGCAGGAGAGCAACAGAGGAGGATCCCTCTCCAGGATGGACAGAACAATAGATGTCATGTGACCAGAAGGACAGATTTAGAGTTAAAATACATTCAATGAATGTGACAGAGTGTATGAATAGTTCATAGTAGGCATATTCCACGATGGAGACCTCCACGATCCATCAGGCAGATGGCGGTGGGGAGGAGGAGTGGGCGGAGTCTCAACAGTGGGCGGAGTCTCAACAGGACAGTGGCGCAGTCAGGAGCAGGAATTCCACGACCCAGACCTCGATGATCCATCAGCAGATAGGATCTATGCCGTCTCATAGGGTCCGATGACCCCATGAGACGTGAAGTCACAAGGACTCCGGGGAGAAAGCAGAGTTACACTACAGAGACACGACAGAGACACTACAGAGATACTACAGAGATGCTACAGAGATGCTACAGACAATAGACGAATGGGACAACTGTTGGTTCAGTAGGGGGTCCAGATGTGAAGGGCCATGTTGATAGGATCTACAGACCTGTAGGTTCTGTAGGGGGTCCAGATCTGAAGGGCCATGTTGATAGGGTCTACAGACCTGTAGGTTCTGTAGGGGGTCCAGGTGTGAAGGGCCATGTTGATAGGGTCTCCAGACCTGTAGGTTCTGTAGGGGGTCCAGATGTGAAGGGCCATGTTGATAGGGTCTACAGACCTGTAGGTTCTGTAGGGGGTCCAGATGTGAAGGGCCATGTTGATAGGGTCTCCAGACCTGTAGGTTCTGTAGGGGGTCCAGATGTGAAGGGCCATGTTGATAGAGTCTCCAGACCTGTAGGTTCTGTAGGGGGTCCAGATGTGAAGGGCCATATTGATAGGGTCTACAGACCTGTAGGTTCTGTAGGGGGTCCAGATGTGAAGGGCCATGTTGATAGGGTCTACAGACCTGTTGGTTCAGAAGGGGGTCCAGATGTGAAGGGCCATGTTGATAGGGTCTACAGACCTGTAGGTTCTGTAGGGGGTCCAGATGTGAAGGGCCATGTTGATAGGGTCTACAGACCTGTAGGTTCTGTAGGGGGTCCAGATGTGAAGGGCCATGTTGATAGGGTCTACAGACCTGTAGGTTCAGTAGGGGGTCCAGATGTGGGTTGTGAGGCGTTCAAAGACTTCATGACCAGAGGTCCGGGCCTGGGCTGCAGTCCTGTGGTTCTGGCTTGGGGGACGGCATGATGGTCTTGAAGATGAATGTTATCGCTGTGTCATTCATCTCTTTTAATATGATTAATAATCACTAAATGTTGCTCTAACGATGCTAATAAAAGTCAAGTGAAGCACATTTTACATTCAACAAGGTGAAGCTGATTTAAAGCTGCATTCAGGATGCTATCTTTGGCCACTGGGGGCAGTAGAGCTCATAACTGCTACATTATAATATACGATAAAGTGTTCAGTCCAAATAGGAATATGAATACTTCATTGAGTCTCCATCCCGTGTTTACTTCATAACATGATGGCCCTCCGGTGGTCGGTACTGGTATCTCTTTTGGGTCGTCTGGTCTTGGATTTAAAACGGGAATTAAAAATTAAATACATAGATATTAATTGATTAATATTTAATTTAAATAATAATAAATAAATTAGCCTATTTCACAACAGCAAATGTTGTGAATGTATAATTTGTCGTAAATAAAGGAATGTGGCTGTTGTTGGGAGACATTCAAAGCTTTTTAAATGACTAACGTATCTCACAGAGTCTGACTAACCACCAGAGCCAACAACCCAAAGGATATTTGCACATATATATAGATATATATTTATATATATATATATTCATATATATATGTATATATATATATATATATATATATTAAAGCGTTGCACATCTCTGAGGGCTGCATCAAGTCAACATCATTTTCTCTTTTGCTTCATAAATAATTTATTTTTCTTTGAGTTAAATACAAAAGAAACTATATCAACGCAGCGTTTGTTCATCAACATCCAAAATATAAACGCCACCGCACCACAACATGTGTGTGTGTATGTGTCTCTTCATCACTGTTATTACACAGCCTTTCATCACACAGATCCTCCCCTCTTATTATGCAATGAAGAGTGAGACTCATTAACCACTGGGTGGAGCCCCCCCCTCTCTTCCTGCCCCCCCACCCCCTCTCCAATATTGCACATGCCAATGTGTCTCCAGTGCCTCTCTGGAAGTGTTCTCCTGTTAGCCGCTGATGGTCCATCAGAAGTCTCCGGCGTGTTCCCTGAGTCTCGCTGAGGAATGAGGATCGGCTCCCGATGCCACTACATGTTGTATTATTGATTACTCATCCCATGGTTCTCGACCATGCAGCCAATAAGATGACGTCAGATATATGACGCCAACAGGGCGCATGAAGGCGTGTAGCCACCGGGTAACGCAACTTTACTCTGACCTCCGTCTACCTCTCCACCAATCAACCACAGAGCTGCTCCTGAGATCAATAACTCTGATCAGCGGCTCTCATGTTGAGACCTATCTACTAACCTACCTACCTATCTAGTAACTTACCAATCTACCTATCTAGTAACCTACCTATCAATCTACCTACCTATATACTAACCCAGGGGTGGTCAAACTTTTTGACTTGTGGGGCACAATCGGTTTTAAAATCTGACAGAGGGGCCGGGCCAGGAGCATTTGGACACGCAATGTAATTTATTAAACCTGGAGATTATGTCTGATTTTTATACATTTCAATTAAAGGTGCAAAGTTAAAGAATCAACATTTACTGGAAAAAGATCAATGGAAGCACTTTCAACATTCAAAACATATTACCCAACGAAATAATCAAGCTCAATAATTTCTAGTTGTTTTAAACCCCGCAAAATAATGGACGGTTTGTCTCAGCTCTCTATATAATGAGGCACAATTGTCCTCAGGTACAAGTGGGAAGAGAAAATATGGCCCTAAAGCTGAAAATTGAAGTTCGATTTTTAAAAATTCTTCATATCTCTTCTGAAAACACACCTTTACTCATGTGGACCAACTGTTTTGGTGTTTGAAATTGGTTTACCAAAAAGGTCATAGGTTCACAAAAGCAGTGATATATCTGAATACAATGCTAGATACATGTAAATAAATGTGGAAAACTACATTTTGTATTATCGTTTTTTGAGTAAAAATGATGTGGTCTGTCACACATTCACCAAAATGATAAAGATGGGACTGAGAAATGACTTCATACTGCAAATAAAGCTTCATGAGGTGTGTGTGTGTAAAGAATATATATTATAGCGTAGCACAGCCTAGTATTGTTTGCATAAATATTATGTGTAAGATGGAAAACACTGAATGAAAGTTAAAATCTCCAGCAGAGCACTATGGCGCCTGACTGATGTAAAGAAAGATAACAGTGACACTTGGTGAGGTTTTGTGAGCCCCCCTCCTCCGCATCCACATATTCCGGAGGTGATCACATACAAAGAGCTCTCTATACTCTCAGAGCAGGGGAAGGCAACAGAGACATTTACCTCACCGGGCAGAGAGATAAGGAAGGGTCCAGATGTGGGCATTATTCTCCTTTAGACACTTGGAGCCCCTCAATGGCCACTCACTGACCCCTCACACACACTCACCCACACACACACACACACATGGCCTTTCTCCGACCCACACACACACACGTGAAGGGCCCCTTTTGACAAACGACCTCCAGCGCATCCCACCTCGGAAGAGATAAGATTATCTTAGGAAACTCCCGAGCTCAGACAAAGGAAGCTATATGTGAACTCTCTTCTCTTCCCACACCTTTTCACAACATGTGCTCTCATTGGCGGGCCACGAAGAACCAATGAATGAGCGACAACGGCGGAAGCAGAGGAACAAGAACCAATGAGAAGACACCACCCTCTTTTCTCCTGACCAATCAGAACTGTTCCTTTTGGCTATTTCAATGGCCGCGCGCGCTCTGCTCAGCATCCTTTCTCCAGCGCTGGGGCCATTGGTCACAGCTCTGGATTGGGGTCCATGCGCATGATTCTCTATTTGTATCTTGATTTTGAATAAAAGCTTTATAGATTTAAAGTAAAAGTCTACCGCTGTTTTTTCCAGTGAGTACCGTCCAGGTGGTGTGTTGCTGTCCAACTCCAACAAATGGTAGCAGAGGATGGTTGAAGCCGGTCCAGAGACCTGACGAGGACGAGCACCCGAGACCCCTGGACGGACCACTGCTTTCAAGGCCCGCTCCGAGAAACTGATCAAACCGCGGTTTCCAAATAAGGTAAGACTGAACCTGTTTATTTTCAAATCAGTCAAATTGAACACTCTAAATTTGATCAGGAGTATTGGAAGTGAGTATTGAAACTGCCAAATTTTTGACTTGATTTAAATAATAAAATAAAGCGTAGAAAGGGAAATCACGATACAGTTTGACACAAAAGACCTCAGATATAAGTGAGGCCAGCGAGTTAACGTTGGAAAGTCGACCCCTAATGAAACTGGGGCCGCGATAGCCTTAAGTCCTCAGATAAAACGTGAGGCCAGCGAGTTAACGTTGGAAAGTCGACCTCTAACGAACCAGAGGCCGCAATAGAAAAGAACACATGTGTATGCATAAACTGTGAATGAATGTTGAATACCGGTGGTGAATAAATGTTGTCAAAGTGGAATCAACAGAGCAAAGTCGAAACCTAACGGTGTCAACGTAAGCTCTGGTCTGTTGAATTGCACGAGTGATAAATGAGGATTTAGTGTTCCGAAAGACACGTTGTCAAGTAAAGAACACATTGTATGGCAATTTTGTAATATGTTTAAGAGCAGTTATGAGTTTGAGATTGAGGAGGATACTGAGAAACAACGAGATAACTCGGCGTAACTCAGCTTGATACAAGAACAGAAACGTAAACATACGAGGGGGAGACCAGAACAGAGCTGCTGCGCGGCCCCGCGTTGAGCACGCGCTTTCACAGAACAGAGCAGCCCCTCCCCTTCCCCACTTAGCTGCGCGCGCCGTCCTCCACCCTGCAGGCACCCAGAGCGAGCCGAGTTGAGAGCAGGACAGAGCAAGAACAGTGACGGAAGAATTCCTTTTGAAGATGACTATTAATTAGTAGAGTGTGTGACCATCATTTTCCTTTCTGAAACATAGTTTTTAATAAATACGTATTTTGACAATACTAACAGAAAACGGACATTTGTAGACACCCAGATAAAAATAAAAGGAACACAACAACAATTAGCCCCCCCTTATCTTGTCAGCAGCCCCCTTCCTCCCGTCTACCCTCCCCAACCCACACGGTCCCCACAGATGAATCCCCAGCAGTTGAATAACGGGTGGTACGGACAGATTGACGACACACAACACCATGACGACTCCAACTATATACCTGGTAGAGGAGACAGGACAACAGGCCCGTACAATTGTTATAACTGTAACGCAGTAGGACACTTTGCCAGAAACTGTAAGAGGCCTAGAGGTAACTATTACGGAAGAGGTGGCAGAGGAAGAGGAGGAAGAGGAAGATACAGAGGAGGAAGTTATGGAGGACCTGGAGGTTATAATGGACCCCAGGGAACCCCTGTTCAACAACAGCAGCAGACTCTCCCTCAACAGCCCCCCCCCCCCCTCTACAGCAGTGCAGCAGACAGCAGCACAACCACATGGACCTTAAGTCCCGTATAGTCCGTATCCAGCCCCTCCTCCAAATCCATAAGCACTGATCTATCAACAGTCACAGCAAGCCACGTTTGCACCGCTTCAAGCTTAGTTCCCTCAAACCTTATGTCCTGCAACAGGCGGGTCAGCAGCCCATAAATGGGGCCCCACAACAGAGATAATATGCATAAAAGAAGCCCGTTCAGGAGTAAGAGGGGTAACAACTGGGGCAACGGAGGCTTTAGACGATTATTAATAACTGTTTTAATTATAGTCAGGTTGGACATTGGGCTAATTTTTGTCCTTATCCACCACAGGGTTAGCAGTCTCAGTCAGGACCGCTTCAGTACTCCCATAATGTCAACCCCGCCATAACAAGCACCCAACACATAGCCACAGCCACAAGGCAACAGTGATCCACGGCACCAGGCCCGGACCAGAGACACAACATTAGGCGTGCCCAGATCCAACAGCTGACAGCGAACTGTATTCACTGAACAGAAATGTGCCACACCCACTAGTCACCCAATGATTCAACTGGAGAATAAAGAGACACTGAACAGGAAGTAAAGGGTCTGGTGAGACAGAGTAGATGATGATGACATCACACCTCTGCATGACAATAGCCAGCAGTGGAGACTTTGGTTCAAAGTCCTGCATCCCTACTCGCCACCAGGGGACCAAAGACATTGTGCCCTTAACTACACCTTGATACAAGATGAGATCTGAGATCCTGGGGACTGCCTGCAACACGAGATTGAGGTTCGTGAAAACCCAACTGTGGAGGCTTGGAGATCTATGCAGAGAAGCAAGGAGTAGTAGCGGCTGTTGAATGGACACCAGAGCTGCAGATTGTATGCAGTCGTTGACGCCGCAGCTCCACATCACAGAGCTCCACATCACAGTGTTGGTCCAGAGTGGAGGCACAGAGAAGAACAATGGTGGAAGCAGAGGTTGAGGCTACGGACTGGGTACCACACAAAATAAACACTGGCATTCCTCCACATTTGAGAACATATACAGAACTGCACACACATCGAAGGTCCAGTTAGTATTAGAGACACATGCTTAGCCACACACATAGTAGAGAGAACACTGATCATGGGGACACTGACAACATGCTTAACTTATTTCCAGACACTTTTAGGACTGAAGGGTGAACTGATGTGTGACTGATTCCGATGGCTCCCGTAGAGGTAGAGATAGAGTTAAAACCATGTGCGATTCCAATTTAATCGTCACCAGCATCCCTTAAGGATGGAACAGACTGTAGATATATATTTTTTAAACCATAGAATGGTTGTTATAGGCAGGTGTAATGGAGAGGACGAGGGCACCCTGGAATACATTAATTAATTAATTTCCTAAACCTGGAAAATGGGCCTTGATTTGGGGCCAATAAATAAATTTATAACCCGTTCTTTACTAATTATACCGACTTATTATGACATTCCTAACCCAAGCACAATGATGATGCTGTGAGTTCAGACAAGACATGGTTCTCCTGCATTGATTTGACAGACGCATGCATTTTTTACATTTAATTTCTCTCCTTTCTTCTAGAGGTTGACTGTTTATTAAGATTATTATTATTGAAAAGGACGAATTAAGGAATTCCATCCTATTTCAAAAGAGGGGTATGTTGATGCCAGACTATTAAGAGGAGGGCCAGATAAGTACAGACTAATAGATCAGATATCAGTAGGTTTAGAATCAGTGACCCCAGAGAACCATAAAAATAATTTTTTGAAATCATAATATGCTTGATAAATGAAAAGATGTAATCTTATTTGTGTTCCTTCCATAGTTGTGGTGATAGTAGATGGGGTTCAACGTCGACGGATTCGAAGAAGAGCCGCCACTCCTATACACATAACTTGCTAGTGTTTGACCACATCCCATATAGTGCACACATGCACACACTCAAGGTATAGAGTTACAAGACGCATCAGGTCCGACAACGGAACACATTTTAACAACAAACTGCTGGGGAAAGTTGATATGCACTGGGCATAACCCACAAGTTTGGGTCCATATATCACCCTCAGTCTCAAGGATTGGTCGAGAGAGCCAATCAAATTATTAAGAGGATAATGTGCGAAGGCGCTTCCACTAGGTACTGATGACCATGAGAGCATTACCAGGGGGGAAGACGTCACCAAGTGAGTTGTTAACAGGAAGAAGTATGTCAGAGCCACCCAGAGATGGAGGTCATATGCCACCTCTGGATGTCTGCAAAATTGAAACGTCAGAATACATAAAAGCTCTAATTTCTCTCTCACCAAAGCTCTCTCAAACCAGGTTGTTCGAGCCCAGACGATCGATCAGGAGGCAGCAGAGCCAACCAAAGTAAAAGTAGGTGACTGGGTCAGGGTCAGCGTTCACAAGAGGAAGTGGACTGAGCCTAGGTGGACTGGTCTGTACGAAGTGAAGGAGGTTACTTCACACTCGGTCCAGGTCAAGGGTAAGGCAGAGGCACCTTGATACCACCTGAACACATTGTGCCCCAGCTACCTGTCCAACAAGGACATTGACAGAAACACAATCAGATCTAAAAATGTTGATGCCACAGAGGTCGTTCCGTAGGTGTTTCAGGGATCCTGATAGTCCAGCTAGAAGGTCCCCCCGCAAACCACTATAGGAACAGCTGGGAGTCAGACAAAATATTCTAATAGTCATGGGACTAACCCTTGCCATTATCGTAGGATTAGTCATGTGAGGTTTAGAGAAGAACCTGCCAAAAAAGACATTATAATAGAAAAGATTAGGGAGAATATTGTTTTTAATGTATGTTGCATGAGAGTGACTGTATGTTAGTATTATAGATTGACAAAGCCAGTTGAATTACGTGAAGTGACTTAGAATAACAATGACAGGACTTTTATTGTGAAAGTGACTTTAATGCGGACAATAACAAAGATGGGACTCTTATTTTGAAAATACTTGGTTAGCGACTTGACCGGAAGTGGCGTTTTGACCGTGGGTTAGTGACATTTGACCCCTCCATTGTTCTAGCAGAACTTTGAACTAATCACTAGGTGTTAAAGGCTGGACTCACCTTTGAGTGAGGATTGGCTGATTTTGAATCTAAGACTCTGGGGATTGGAGATAGCGGGGTCTCTTCAACAGATATCTCGACGCCGGAAGGCTGAGGAAGCAGAGAAGCCGGGAGCCAATGAAGAGCACGCTCTACCACCCACGATGCTGCCCATCGGAGTCATGTCGAATCCAGGGCCCATGCGACACCAGTGGAAGAAGAACAACAAGCCTGACCAGGACGATCCAGACGAGATCAAGTTCGAGACCACCGGATAAAGACCCCATCAACGACCAGAAGGACCAGAAGACCAGAAGGACCAGAAGGACGAGTTGCAGAGGAGACCAGACCCAGACCGGGTTGAAGAAGGACGATACAGAGGAGACCAGACCCACAGGTCGCAGACGAGTACCAGGATGAAGCAGATGACGCTGACCCAGCCAGGGTTGAAGCAGATGAGTTGCAGCGGGGACCGGATCGTCAACTGGTTATCAGGATGCCAACCTGCTACCCATCAAGCCGCTAGGGTGCAAGACCCAGGCCTGCCTGACCACTCTCAATTTCACCTCTTTCCTTCTACACCTGCACATTACAGATTTAACGCACACAGACCTACTGACTTCCCTAGGATGGAAGATCTAAGAGGGTGGGTCGGGGTACCACATGACAGAAACCACGCCTCTATTCCCATCCCTAACAGAGAGAGACTCTCTCCTCAGAAATAGGTATTTTACAGGTCTTATGGGACCTTAATCTAGGCAACGAGAGATCATATTTCAGGAGACTCATTCACGTCAAGTGGCAGAGCTAAGACAGGACGAGGAGACCAGGACACACAGCCACTTAGGGAGGCCAGGCCATGACAAGATCTGGCATAAAGAGGGAAATAAATATTCCCGGAGGAAGGGTTCACATCCAGCGGATGTGAAAAGAGGGATTTGTAAAGAATATATATTATAGCGTAGCACAGCCTAGTATTGTTTGCATAAATATTATGTGTAAGATGGAAAACACTGAATGAAAGTTAAAATCTCCAGCAGAGCACTCTGGCGCCTGACTGATCTAAAGAAAGATAACAGTGACACTTGGTGAGGTTTTGTGAGCCCCCCTCCTCCGCATCCACACATTCCGGAGGTGATCACATACAAAGAGCTCTCTATACTCTCAGAGCAGGGGAAGGCAACAGAGACATTTACCTCACCGGGCAGAGAGATAAGGAAGGGTCCAGATGTGGGCATTATTCTCCTTTAGACACTTGGAGCCCCTCAATGGCCACTCACTGACCCCTCACACACACTCACCCACACACACACACACATGGCCTTTCTCCGACCCACACACACACACACAAGGTGAAGGGCCCCTTTTGACAAACGACCTCCAGCGCATCCCACCTCGGAAGAGATAAGATTATCTTAGGAAACTCCCGAGCTCAGACAAAGGAAGCTATATGTGAACTCTCTTCTCTTCCCACACCTTTTCACAACATGTGCTCTCATTGGCGGGCCACGAGAACCAATGAATGAGCCACAATGGCGGAAGCAGAGGAACAAGAACCAATGAGAAGACACCACCCTCTTTTCTCCTGACCAATCAGAACTGTTCCTTTTGGCTATTTCAATGGCCGCGCGCGCTCTGCTCAGAATCCTTTCTCCAGCGCTGGGGCCATTGGTCACAGCTCTGGATTGGGGTCCATGCGCATGATTGTCTATTTGTATCTTGATTTTGAATAAACGCTTTATAGATTTAAAGTAAAAGTCTACCTCTGTTTTTTCCAGTGAGTACCATCCAGGTGGTGTGTTGCTGGCCAACTCCAACATGTGCAAATAAAAAATGACCATTACATTTTGTACATAAATAAATAAATAAAAATCTACATTATAGACATGTTGAGAAATAGAAAACAGAACACAACTATTGACACAGACTATTTACAATATGGCTTCACTATAATAACATCATGTCATCGTGTCATGAGACCTCTCTGCTGGCCGGGCAGGTGGAGCTGCAGGTGGAGCTGCAGGTGGAGCTGTAGGCGCTGGTGAATCCTCTCTGTAAAATACAAGACTAGTCAGCACCGCGCGCACGTTACGGACACCGTGACGGACACCGTGACGGTGTCCGTAACGGGACACGTAACGATGTAAAGACACTTACCCGGTCCAAGTGGCTCTCTTCTGGCTGCGTGTTCCTCCTCGTGGCTCTGCAGCTCCTCCAGGCTCCGCGCTGCTCGCCAAAATCACTGTGGCTGTTTCTAAATGAGCCTCACCTGTGTGGTGGGCGTGTCCCTTATGATTTACTGAGTGTTCATTGGTTGTTTTTTTCGCAAAATGTTGACAGACAAACGGATTGACAAATCACGGTGAAGGGTTTCGTGTGACGAGTACTTTCCGCGCCAACGCACACCGGAAGTAAACAAAGCTGCGATTTGGACAAGTTCAGCAGGCCGGATTAAAAAGCCTAACGGGCCGGATGTGGCCCGCGGGCCGTAGTTTGCCCATGTCTGCACTAACCTATCAACCTATCTACCAACCTACTTATCTACCTGCCTACCAACCTACCTTCCATGAGGTCATATGGTCAGGGCAGAGGGATGAGTCATCATCTCCATGATGCCCACTGAGGGATGGACCGGAGGACTGAAGAGCGCCAGGTTCATCTTTCAGAGTCCGTGTTTTTACCCGAATGACCAGCAAACCGGTCCTGCCTCAGACGTGTGATCACATATTGCAACATGTCCAGCCAACATGTAACATAGTCAAATGTTCTGATCATTTACACATGAGCTTGAGACGTCGGAGCCAGTGAAGGCCGACCCTCTGGCTAAGACTGTAAGGGAACCATTGTGCGTGGCCTTTGGAGGAGCTCTGCTGCACGCAACGACCAGCGGTCACCACATGTGGCTTGGTGCCGTGGTCCTGGATACAGCCTGGAGCGTTCCTTAAGGTGCTCTCTAAGAGAGGGCTGTCTCGCTTTGCGTGACTTCAACAGGGCACCAGGAGTGCACATGGGAACCGATATTGAATCAATCAAGTAAAGTTTATTTCAGCCATGGATCGATGTCCACGGGGTCACATGTTGTGCAACGTTCTAAACCTCTTCCACACATGGGACACTTGCACATCCGCTTCATGACTTTAAATTGAAGCAACAAACGAGTAAAGACCTGGAGTGTAAAGGAGGCTGTGGTGGGAACAGGAACGAGCACCAGAACAACAGAATTGTAGAGGGCTACCAAGCAGAGTCCTTTGATGTGTTTGGAGAAAGACCACAGAAGAATGCTTCCCCTCATGCACACACAGCCTGCACGCCTTGAGAAGCCTTGAGAAGCCTTGAGAAGAAGCCTTGAGGAGACTTGAGAAGCCTTGAGGAGCCTTGAGAAGCCTTGAGAAGAAGCCTTGAGGAGCCTTGAGGAGCCTTGAGAAGCCTTGAGGAGCCTTGAGAAGCCTTGCCCTGTGCAGTAGGTCTCTGCTGCACAGAAATGCGTTATTAAAAAGAAGAGCACGGTGTATTGTTGTTCCCACCCCAAGTCCATGTACTTAATTCAAAAAAGCCTTTAAATTTCAAATCACATTCCCATGTGCAGCTCAGATGTGACGACTGCATGAACATTCCTCTGCTTTCTTTGACTACGTTATTTGAGAAAGTGTGAGTAAAACTTTATCCAGGATCCAATCCGATCCCGCGATTTCAATTTGTACTTGAACAATGGGCAGAGCCGAATGTAATCAGCACAAATAAATCAGATGTGAAGCCATCCTTCAATACAGCCTTTACGAGACAGGTTTGAGAGTTTGAGACATGATTGCGGGACGAATAAAGCTGTGCATGGAGTGGTTTGATGAAATATCAATTCAATCATGACAACACAATGCCGGTGAACAATGTGCCAACACAGAAGTGGCTCATCCCCTGCAGTGCTAACCGAAGTATTCTGTAATTACTATGGAGACAGTACTTCTGGCTTTAATCAGAACTCAGTGATGATGATCATCTTAGCCGCGCACATCAAAACACGGCAAATCAACAAAGGCCGGGACGTCTTCTGTCCACGAGAAACTCTTCAGGTGTGAAACGACAACAGGAAGCCAGATGAGGCGTGGCCCCTATCTCAGGCTAGAGAACTCGGCTACTAAAACAAGCGGTCCGTGAAGGCAGTGGTCCCCAACCACCGGGCCGCAGACCGGCACCGATGTCGACATCTGACGCATCATGACGTCGACACTCGAGCATCTCTGTGCAGCAGCCCAGGGTCCGAAGAGTCCTGGGTGGCTTCACACACAGCAACCTACAAATTACTACACGAAGAGCAGAATGATAAACAAAACCTTCTAAGACCAACACAAAGAGAACCGGTAGCACCGAGAGGAGTGTAACGACTGTCAGACACAACCCCCGGGCGGTGGGTCTGTGGAACCGGGCCGCACAGAAATAATGACAAAGTATCTCATTAATTATCGAGGTCTGACATTTAGAAAGACGACGGGAACCATCCGTTGACACATCGGTCACGTGAACGCCTCCCAGAGGAGAGAGCAGGTCCGTCACCAGGGCCGGTGCTGCGTGGTTAGGGTTAGTGGTTTGGCAAAAGGGTCACATGTCACATGTCTCGACAGATCAATAAAGTAGAGTTTACAGATGAGAAAGTGCTAAATATGATGAGGTCTTTGGTGGGAAGTGAAAGGGGAGATAATAAGATCGAGGCCAGAGATTGGTCATAACCAGAGAGATTCTCTCTAGTCATGTCTAGACAGACACTCTCTGGTCATGACTAGACAGACTCTCTCTAGTCATGACTAGACAGACTCTCTCTAGTCATGACTAGACAGACTCTCTCTAGTCATGACTAGACAGATTCTCTCAAGTCATGTCTGGTCATGACTCTCTCTAGTCATGACTAGACAGACTCTCTCTGGTCATGACTAGACAGATTCTCTCAAGCCATGTCTGGTCATGACTCTCTCTAGTCATGACTAGACAGACTCTCTCTAGTCATGTCTGGTCATGACTCTCTCTAGTCATGACTAGACAGACTCTCTCTGGTAATGTCTAGACAGACTCTCTCGTCATATCTAGACAGACTCTCTCTGGTCATGTCTGGTCATGACTCTCTAGTCATGTCTGGTCATGACTCTCTCTAGTCATGTCTGGTCATGACTCTCTCTAGTCATATCTAGACAGACTCTCTCTAGTCATGTCTAGTCATGACTCTCTCTAGTCATGTCTAGACAGACTCTCTCTAGTCATGACTAGACAGACTCTCTCTAGTCATGTCTGGTCATGACTCTCTCTAGTCATGTCTGGTCATGACTCTCTCTAGTCATATCTAGACAGACTCTCTCTAGTCATGTCTAGTCATGACTCTCTCTAGTCATGTCTAGACAGACTCTCTCTAGTCATGACTAGACAGACTCTCTCTAGTTATGTCTGGTCATGACTCTCTCTAGTCATGTCTGGTCATGACTCTCTCTAGTCATATCTAGACAGACTCTCTCTAGTCATGACTCTCTCTAGTCATGACTCTCTCTAGACATGTCTAGAAAGACTCTCTCTAGTCATGACTAGACAGACTCTCTCTAGTCATGTCTGGTCATGACTCTCTCTAGTCATGTCTAGTCATGACTCTCTCTAGTCATGACTAGACAGACTCTCTCTAGTCATGACTAGACAGACTCTCTCTTGTCATGTCTAGACAGACTCTCTCTAGTCATGAATAGACAGACTCTCTCTAGTCATGACTAGACAGACTCTAGTGGTGGAGAGGAGGACGTTGAAGAAACTTGTGTCCATATTGGACAACCCGGACCACCCTCTCCACCTCCTACAGGGACAGAGGAGGTCTTTCTCCAGACGTCTCCTCACGCTCCGCTGCCACAAGGACAGATACAGGAGAACATTCCTGCCGGCGGCTATGAGGCTCTATAACAGATCACCTCTTGCCAGATCATAGTGCAATAACTACAACAATAACTGAATACTTACACTATGTTGATCTGCACTTCACACATCTCATTTGTTTGCACTACACACATACACACTACACACATACACACACAGACTCTACACACATACACACACAGACTCTCTCTAGTCATGACTAGACAGACTCTCTCTAGTCATGACTAGACAGACTCTCTCTGGTCATGACTAGACAGACTCTCTCTAGTCATGTCTAGACAGACTCTCTCTGGTCATGTCTAGACAGACTCTCTCTAGTCATGACTAGACAGACTCTCTCTTGTCATGACAAGACAGACTCTCTCTTGTCATGACTAGACAGACTCTCTCTGGTCATGTCTAGTCATGACTCTCTCTAGTCATGACCAGACAGACTCTGGTTACTGTCTGCTTGTGATTTGCTCCATCAGGTCCTTAACACCGACTTTGTGAACGTTATGGAACAATCCTCCCCTGAACTTGAATAAATACAAATTGCTGGTCTTTCAGTTTTTATTGGAATTTCAATTTCCTGACTCATAATTTTCTTACTCTGGTTTGACTACTTTCCAATCTATTATCCTCACCATCAATAACAGCTGTATGACTGAGGCTGGTTTCATGCTAATGTTAAACATGTAGCCGGTGCCAGAGCAATGACCTACGCTCCTCTCCGGCCCCGTGACCACGCTTTACTCAAGTCTCTGTTCTGAGTGCTCGTGTTTCACAGACACCACTACTCACACTTCTATATCATTTGTTTAGGATTCCATGGAATACATTTACAATTCTCATGAGTTTACCGCCGCTACTTAGTATTCCGCTAAACTAGATCCATCGTCCAGCCGTCCACGGCATCGATTAGGAGGAGCACTCTGCAGAGCCAGGCTCCTCCACCGGGCCTCGTCTCTCCAAGGAAACCCTAATCCAAAGAGACCCATGTGCTGCTGCACCGTGACCAAAGAGCGGTGTCCACACGAGCTTATCAGCTTCTTCACCACACTAAGGCAGCAGCCGTAAACACTGTAACTCAAAGCGTCTCAGGCTGGAGAGCCAAAGGGACGACTCAGAAACACAGAGGTGCATTTCACAAGACGCCGCGAGGGGTTTGTTCTGTGCGGCATCCATTCAGTCAACGTTACGGTGGACGAGGGTCCTGAGAGAGGCGGGATGTTCCATGAATACACCAGCTGCTCTAGAACTACCAAGCCCTTCCTGATTGGTGCTCTCTAACCGTTGTGACCACAGCTGACCACCCATCTGACCACGATGCACCGAGAGTGAGGACGTTAGGGAGGAGGTTCTTTGTCTTCAGAAGGTCGAACAGTGACGATGACAGTCGAGGAATTCATTGCGGAGGGTGAAGTTACGTCTGTGAGGTGAGGGAGAAGGAAGAGAGGCGGGAGCAGGTCGCCATGACGGGTTGAGAGAGGGAACGAGTACGTCACCACGCGTCTGTTCTGTGAGGGTCCTGAGACCAGGAGAGTCTGTCCTCATAGCGTGAGCATCACGAGGCCACAAGCGATGCTCCATGTGTGAGTGTTATGATCATTGATGACCAGAGAGGAGCCGCCGCTACCGCCACCGCCACCGCTAACGCCACCGTTACTGCCGCCGCCACCGCTACCACCACCGCTAACGCCGCCACTATTTCGCTAGTGCCCCGGTGCTCAGAAACATGTTGCGGGAGACGCTGGTCAGGCGAGCCGTGATGCTGAGGGAGTGACGAGCTCACTGTCTGACCAACAGATAATAGAGAAGAACAACAGCAGGTGATAAACTGGCCTCTGAGTTGAGCTGCTTCTCAATTCCAATCAATTAAAAAGGACGAGAGCCGTTATTGGAGCGTGACCGTCTGGCCTCGTCTGAAGGAGAGATTAAATGACATCTAGCTGGCGTCACGGTGGCCTCCACTTCACGTCTTCAGGGGGCTCAGTGAACTCTGATGGATGGCCAGTAGTTTGGTGACTTAAATGGCTGTTCTCACCTCGGTTATAAAAGCGCCGCCTCAGCAGAAAGTAATGGCTCGCTGCTCTGAGCTCCATCACCGCATGACGGGATCGGCCTGATGGAAGTGATCAGCATCGCTCTCGGACCACAAGCAACTTCCTCACGTTGCATATATGTACATATATATATGTACATATATATATGTACATATATAAATATATACAGGACTGTCTCAGAAAATTAGAATATTGTGATAAAGTTCTTTATTTTCTGTAATGCAATTTAAAAAACAAAAATGTCATGCATTCTGGATTCATTACAAATCAACTGAAATATTGCAAGCCTTTTATTCTTTTAATATTGCTGATTATGGCTTACAGCTTAAGAAAACTCTAAAATCCTATCTCATAAAATTTGAATATTTCCTCAGACCAAGTAAAAAAAAAGATTTATAACAGCAAAACAAAATCAAACATTTGAAAATGTGTTTCCATGTGTTTCGAGTTAATTAGACGATTCAAGTGATTTGTTTAATACCCTACTAGTATACTTTTTCATGATATTCTAATATTTAGAAATAGGATATTTGAGTTTTCTTAAGCTGTAAGCCATAATCAGCAATATTAAAGGAATAAAAGGCTTGCAATATTTCAGTTGATTTGTAATGAATCCAGAATGCATGACATTTTTGTTTTTTTAATTGCATTACAGAAAATAAAGAACTTTATCACAATATTCTAATTTTCTGAGACAGTCCTGTATGTACATATATTAGGGCTGTGAAACGATTAAAATTTGTAATCAGGTTAATCACAGGTTTCTGTGGATTAATCATGATTAATCACATATATACATTTACAGGGCTCTCAAGACAGGCAAGAGCTCCGAGAAGAGTTGTTGACGGGGGGGGGTTAGTTAGTTAATTTTTTTAAACGCATTTAAGGCATGCGCAGAATGAGCTTCCAATCCGTCTGTTGTTGGTCGTCTCTAACCAGCAGCATGTCATTCTGTCTCTACGTGTCGTGCGCCGCAGAGCTCAATGCCGGCGTGTGCGCGCACATCGGGACGAAAAAAAGTCACTTGCACCCCCCCCCCCCCCCTCCCGTCAACGGCCCGCGCGCGGCAGAGCTCCGATGCTGGCGCGCGCACTGGTGAGCAAGTTATGTGCCCCCCTGTGTATTAATGTATATATGTGATTAATCATGATTAATCCACAGAAACCTGTGATTAACCTGATTTAAAATTGTAATCGTTTCACAGCCCTAATATATATGTACATATATATGTGTATATATGTACATATATATGTGTATATATATGTACATCATATATATGTGTATATATGTGTACATCATATATATGTGTATATTTGTGTACATATATATATGTATATATATGTATATATATATATGTATACATATACGTATATATATATATACGTATATGTATATTTATATACGTATATGTATATATACATATATATACGTATATATATGTATACGTATACGTATATATATACGTATACGTATATATATATATATATAGTAGAAGTGGAGAGGAGAGGAGGGGCAGTGGAGGGTAAAGACAGCCAGCCTGAGTCAACATGAAGCTGATTGTCACCAAAGTCCGACTCAGTTCTGTCGCCGTGTTTCTGAATCTCTTTGACGTCAGCGTGAAGCTCAGCGCTGCTACGCGAGATACAGGTGACCTCTACGACAGAGCGATGCTAACAGAGCGATGCTAGCAGAGCGATGCTAACAGAGCGATGCCAGCAGAGCGATGCTAACAGAGCGATGCTAACAGAACGATGCTAACAGAGCGATGCTAACAGAGCGATGCTAGCAGAGCGATGCTAGCAGAACGATGCTAACAGAGCGATGCTAGCAGAGCGATGCTAACAGAGCGATGCTAACAGAGCGATGCTAGCAGAGCGATGCTAACAGAGCGATGCTAGCAGAGCGATGCTAGCAGAGCGATGCTAGCAGAGCGATGCTAACAGAGCGATGCTAGCAGAGCGATGCTAACAGAGCGATGCTAACAGAGCGATGCTAGCAGAACGATGCTAACAGAGCGATGCTAACAGAGCGATGCTAGCAGAGCGATGCTAACAGAGCGATGCTGGCAGAGTGATGCTAACAGAGCGATGCTGGCAGAGCGATGCTAGCAGAGCGATGCTAGCAGAGCGATGCTAGCAGAGCGATGCTAACAGCTAACAGAGCGATGCTAGCATAGCGATGCTAGCAGAGCGATGTTTAACAGAGCGATGTTTAACAGAGCGATGCTAACAGAGCGATGCTAGCAGAGCGATGCTAGCAGAGCGAGGAGGGGTGAGGAGGTGGGAGGGGTGAGGAGGGGTGAGGAGGTGGGAGGGGTGAGGAGGGGTGAGGAGGTGGGAGGAGGTGGGAGGAGGTGGGAGGGGTGAGGAGGTGGGAGGAGGTGGGAGGAGGTGGGAGGGGTGAGGAGGTGGGAGGAGGTGGGAGGGGTGAGGAGCGTTGTTTACTTCACCTGCTTCCAGAGAGAATCACATTCTGGATACAAACAATCTGGACACAAACTAATGTTGTGTGTTTCATCCCATGAGAATAAAAGGGGCGGAGCAACTCAATATGAGAAGAAAGGGGCGGAGCAACTCAATATGAAACTGTTCCAAAACATTTGTTGGGAAACATTTTCAGCTTTGAATCAACGTCTGTGAATATTGATGAGGGAATAACCATAAAGACTTTAGACAGAGGGGCGGGACTAGGGGGACTAGGGGACTAGGGGACTAGGGGGACTAGGAGGACTAGGGGGACTAGGAGGACTAGGGGGACTAGGAGGACTAGGAGGACTAGGGGGACTAGGAGGACTAGGAGGACTAGGAGGACCAGGAGGACCAGGAGGACCAGGAGGACCAGGGGGACCAGGAGGACCAGGAGGACCAGGGGACTAGGGGACCAGGAGGACTAGGGGACCAGGGGACCAGGAGGACCAGGAGGACCAGGAGGACCAGGAGGACCAGGAGGACCAGGAGGACCAGGAGGCCTCCAGCCTGCTGGGGACCAGGAGGACCAGGAGGACCAGGAGGACCAGGAGGACCAGGAGGACCAGGGGACCAGGACATGGGGACCAGGGGACCAGGGGACCAGGACGAGGACCAGGAGGACCAGGGGACCAGGACGAGGACCAGGGGACCAGGACCAGGGGACCAGGACCAGGGGACCAGGACCAGGGCACCAGGACCAGGGGACCAGGGGACCAGGACGAGGACCAGGGTCCCACTGGGAGGACTAGGGGACCAGGAGGACCAGGAGGACCAGGGGACCAGGAGGACCAGGGGACCAGGAGGACTAGGGGACCAGGAGGACCAGGAGGACTAGGAGGACCAGGAGGACTAGGGACCAGGAGACCAGGACCAGGGGACCAGGACCAGGGGACCAGGACATGGGGACCAGGGGACCAGGGGACCAGGAGGACCAGGGGACCAGGACCAGGGGACCAGGAGGACTAGGGGACTAGGAGGACCAGGAGGGACCAGGGACTGGGGACCAGGAGGACTAGGGACCAGGGACCAGGAGGACTAGGGGACTAGGGTCCCAGGAGGACCAGGAGGACCAGGGGGACCAGGGACCAGGAGGACCAGGAGGACCAGGAGACCAGGAGACCAGGGGACCAGGACCAGGGGACCAGGACATGGGGACCAGGGGACCAGGGGACCAAGGAGGACCAGGAGGACTAGGGGTCCTAGGAGGACTAGGGGGACTAGGAGGACTAGGGGGACTAGGAGGACTAGGGGTCCTAGGAGGACTAGGGGTCCTATGAGGACTAGGAGGACTAGGGGTCCTAGGGGGACTAGGGGTCCTAGGAGGACTAGGGGGACTAGGAGGACTAGGGGCCTAGGGGGACTAGGGGTCCTAGGAGGACTAGGGGGACTAGGAGGACTAGGGGACTAGGGGACCAGGAGGACCAGGGGTCCCAGGAGGACTAGGGGACCAGGAGGACTAGGAGGACTAGGGGTCCCAGGACTGGGGACCAGGGGAGGACCAGGAGGACTAGGGGTCCTAGGGGACTAGGGGACCAGGAGGACCAGGGGACTAGGGGACCTAGGGGACTAGGGGTCCCAGGAGGACCAGGACTAGGGGACTAGGAGGACTAGGGGGACTAGGGGTCCTAGGGGGACTAGGAGGACTAGGGGTCCTAGGAGGACTAGGGGTCCTAGGGGGACTAGGAGGACTAGGGGTCCTAGGAGGACTAGGAAGACTAGTGGTCCTAGGAGGACTAGTGGGACTAGGAGGACTAGGGGGACTAGGAGGACTAGGGGTCCTAGGAGGACTAGGGTTCCTAGGAGGACTAGGAGGACTAGGGGTCCTAGGGGGACTAGGAGGACTAGGGGTCCTAGGAGGACTAGGGGGACTCGGAGGAATAGGGGGACTAGGGGTCCTAGGAGGACTAGGGGGACTATGGGTCCTAGGGGGACTAGGGGTCCTAGGAGGACTAGGATGACTAGGGGTCCTCGGAGGACTAGGGGGACTAGGAGGACTAGAGGGACTAGGGGTCCTAGGAGGACTAGGGGACTAGGAGGACTAGGGGGACTAGGGGTCCTAGGAGGACTAGGGGGACTAGGAGGACTAGGGTTCCTAGGAGGACTAGAGGCCTTGGAGGACTAGGGGTCCTAGGAGGACTAGGGTTCCTAGGAGGACTAGGAGGACTAGGGGGACTAGGGGTCCTAGGAGGACTAGGGGGACTAGGAGGACTATGGGGACTAGGGGTCCTAGGAGGACTAGGGGGACTAGGGGTCCTAGGAGGACTAGGAGGACTAGGGGTCCTATGGGTCCTAGGAGGACTAGGGGGACTAGGGGTCCTAGGAGGACTAGGGGGACTAGGAGGACTAGGGTTCCTAGGAGGACTAGGAGGACTAGGAGGACTAGGGGTCCTAGGGGGACTAGGAGGACTAGGGGGACTAGGGGTCCTAGGAGGACTAGGGGGACTAGGAGGACTAGGAGGACTAGGGTTCCTAGGGGGACTAGGGGTCCTAGGAGGACTAGGAGGACTAGGGGTCCTCGGAGGACTAGGGGGACTAGGAGGACTAGAGGGACTAGGGGTCCTAGGAGGACTAGGGGACTAGGAGGACTAGGGGGACTAGGGGTCCTAGGAGGACTAGGGGGACTAGGGGTCCAGGAGGACTAGGGGACTAGGGTTGGGAGGACTAGGAGGACCAGTCTAGGGGACTAGGAGGACTAGGGGTCCTAGGAGGACTAGGGGGACTAGGAGGACTAGGGGTCCTAGGGGGACTAGGAGGACTAGGGGTCCTAGGAGGACTAGGAGGACTATGGGGACTAGGGGTCCTAGGAGGACTAGGGGTCCTAGGGGGACTAGGAGGACTATGGGGACTAGGGGTCCTAGGAGGACTAGGGGGACTAGGGGTCCTAGGAGGACTAGGAGGACTAGGGGTCCTAGGAGGACTAGGAGGACTAGGGGTCCTATGGGTCCTAGGAGGACTAGGGGGACTAGGGGTCCTAGGAGGACTAGGGTTCCTAGGAGGACTAGGAGGACTAGGGGTCCTAGGAGGACTAGGGGTCCTAGGGGGACTAGGAGGACTAGGAGGAATAGGGGGACTAGGGGTCCTAGGAGGACTAGGGGGACTAGGAGGACTAGGGTTCCTAGGGGGACTAGGGGTCCTAGGAGGACTAGGAGGACTAGGGGTCCTAGGAGGACTAGGGGGACTAGGAGGACTAGAGGGACTAGGGGTCCTAGGAGGACTAGGGGACTAGGAGGACTAGGGGGACTAGGGGTCCTAGGAGGACTAGGGGGACTAGGAGGACTAGGGGTCCTAGGAGGACTAGGGGGACTAGGGGTCCTAGGGGGACTAGGAGGACTAGGGGTCCTAGGAGGACTAGGGGGACTAGGAGGACTAGGGGTCCTAGGGGGACTAGGAGGACTAGGGGTCCTAGGAGGACTCGGGTTTCTGCAGATCCACGATTCCATTGAAGTTTGAGGTTTGCGGTTCAGCTCTGACCTGCGATTGTTCGACGTGGATTTGATTTGTTACACCAACAGATCTCTGGTTTCATGCCCCGACAACTCATTTACATTTTCATGTTTTTGGAAAGTGTTTTGTTGTTGTTGTTGATGCAGAGCACACCCACAACGTATGGGAGCATTATGAACCTCCCCCTGGGCCCATAGGATGTCGGTTTATAGTTTCACAGGAATGGAAATGACTCACTAATTAGATGCTGACAAAAGTTTCTGACATAGATCTGAAATGAAAACAAGAGATTGCTTTTTCATCTGGCGATCTTCATCTCAACGGAGGAAATGATTTATTTTTGTGCAAATAAATTCATTCACTGAGAGCTTAATTAGCCAGTGATTCATGATTTGGGGTAAGCCCAACTCCCTGAAGCCTTCAGAAGAAACTCATTTTCTAATTTTCTAGGACAACATTGATTCTTTTTTATTTCGTCAACCCCCCCCCCCCCCCCCCCCCCCCACACACACACTCAACTGATTAGTTTAGTGCTCATCTGACTGTTGATTTCCTGTCACGACTAAATACAGAAATCCCAAATACGGAATCAAGGCTAAGGAATGAATTGCCCCACTGTAGCAATCAGCCGGTCATTGGTGACGCGTCAGCATGCGCAGAGCCTCAGGGTCTCTGTGCGAGAGTTTAGCCCTTACCTCTTAAGGCACAGAGTGCAGATATGTGACGTGCTCCGCGACACCAAATTAGGGCTGCAACAATGAATCGATAAAATCGCTAAAAATCGATTATTAAAATAGTTGGCAACGAATTTCATTATCGATTCGTTGTGTCGTGCGATTATTACAGCGCTCAATAGGTCACGGAGTATAAACAAAGTTGAGTTGAGCGCAGAGCGGAGCAGGAGAAACCAGAGCGGAGCGAGAGACGGAACGCTGCGTTGTGAGAGCCAATCAGCGCTGAGCTGCTCCTCTGTTGATGAATCTAATTGGCTGCTGCTGCTCACGTGGCGCTGGATGCGGAAGTCCTTCACGTAGTCGGAGACATTCACGGAACTGAGTGCGCCTCCGGGTGACGTTATGAACCCAGACACCAGGGACACATGTCACGACGTGTGTGGCATTTCCACAAGAGGATAACGTAGAAAACGTGGTTATTTATTCCGTGGCGGAGAGCGGAAAATATTTTTCCCCGGAGAAAGGCAACGGAGATAAGCCACGCCCCCACTCGCTGTGTGAGCGCTGCGCGTGCAGACAGCATTTAACGGAGCGGAGCAGCACGTGCGCTCTGATCGCTCTTTTAATGAAGTATCGATACTAAAAATATGCTAAATCACATGGTGTTTAACGTACGGTACTTCGTTAGCATCGCTACACCGTGCAGCGTGACAGCAGCAGATGTAGCGGACTAACATTCAAGCTAACCTAACTTCCCAAACGCTGTGGCCATCTGAACGCTGATTGGCCGAGACGCGACACGTCCATCAAAGATGTTCTATTGTGAAGAAGAGCACCACTTCACTTTTTTTCCGCGTTTCATTGCAATCTCAACGGCAGCGGGCCAGGTGAACAAAATAATAAATCGGAACGCGTCTCTGGTATTGTTCAGGGGGCGGGGCCACATGGGGACCACTGCTCAGGAAAGCTGTCTGTTTGTGGCGGTTCATCACCATGGTGACCAGTGAACAGGTTCATCCTCATGGTGACCAGTGAACAGGTTCATCCTCATGACCAGTGAACAGGTTCACGGGACTTGGCCAAGGCCGTTACTGGAACAACAACTCCCCCGAAGATCACTGAAGTGAGAATCTCTCTCATTCCCTTCCCCCGATCCACAGACACCTGTGGTTGTTTTCTCCCCAGGACCCTTCAAGGCTATCTCCATGGCAACGACCATCTTGCGGACTGAGAACTCTGTCCGTTGTGGCCTGGGGGAGGACGACGTACCAGGCCACTCACACACAAACTTCTTCCCCCTCATATGCATTCACTACCCCCCCCCCCCCCCCCCCATCCCACGCCTTCGCCTGCTTCTTACCCCCAGTGTGACCGGACGGGGCTGTGGCTGGCGCCGTGAAAGGCTGCTGGACCGGCTGGCTGCTTGTCGGTGCTGGTTACCTTCTGCCCCCAATGGATGGGCTTAGATCACCCAGTCTTTGGATTACCTCCCCTCCCCCCTTCCTACTCGTTGCAAGTCATGTCTAAGATGTATGTGCTTATGTGCTAAGGTGTTTTTTCCTGCTCCCACACTGTACCCCTCTCGGGGCATAGTCGGGGGGTTGTTGTTTTTTTCTCGCCTTCTTCCCTCATGTTATGCTGTAATCTTTCATCCACCCTTTCTTGCTATTTCGATGCTTTTGTACCTGTACTCTAGCAAACGACAAATAAACCATCATCATCATCACCATGGTGACCAGTGAACAGGTTCATCACCATGGTGACCAGTGAACAGGTTCATCACCATGACCAGTGAACAGGTTCATCACCATGGTGACCAGTGAACAGGTTCATCACCATGGTGACCAGTGAACAGGTTCATCACCATGACCAGTGAACAGGTTCATCACCATGGTGACCAGTGAACAGGTTCATCACCATGGTGACCAGTGAACAGGTTCATCACCATGACCAGTGAACAGGTTCATCACCATGGTGACCAGTGAACAGGTTCATCACCATGACCAGTGAACAGGTTCATCACATGGTGACCAGTGAACAGGTTCATCACCATGGTGACCAGTGAACAGGTTCATCACCATGACCAGTGAACAGGTTCATCCACATGGTGACCAGTGAACAGGTTCATCCTCATGACCAGTGAACAGGTTAATCACCATGGTGACCAGTGAACAGGTTCATCACCATGACCAGTGAACAGGTTCATCCTCATGACCAGTGAACAGGTTCATCACATGCTGACCAGTGAACAGGTTAATCACATGCTGACCAGTGAACAGGTTCATCCACATGCTGACCAGTGAACAGGTTCATCACCATGGTGACCAGTGAACAGGTTCATCCTCATGACCAGTGAACAGGTTCATCACCATGGTGACCAGTGAACAGGTTCATCCTCATGACCAGTGAACAGGTTCATCACATGCTGACCAGTGAACAGGTTCATCACCATGGTGACCAGTGAACAGGTTCATCACCATGACCAGTGAACAGGTTCATCACATGGTGACCAGTGAACAGGTTCATCACCATGCTGACCAGTGAACAGGTTCATCCTCATGACCAGTGGACAGGTTCATCACCATGGTGACCAGTGAACAGGTTCATCACATGCTGACCAGTGAACAGGTTCATCCACATGCTGACCAGTGAACAGGTTCATCACCATGGTGACCAGTGAACAGGTTCATCCTCATGACCAGTGAACAGGTTCATCACCATGCTGACCAGTGAACAGGTTCATCCTCATGACCAGTGAACAGGTTCATCACATGCTGACCAGTGAACAGGTTCATCACCATGGTGACCAGTGAACAGGTTCATCACCATGACCAGTGAACAGGTTCATCACCATGCTGACCAGTGAACAGGTTCATCACCATGGTGACCAGTGAACAGGTTCATCACCATGGTGACCAGTGAACAGGTTCATCCTCATGACCAGTGAACAGGTTCATCACCATGCTGACCAGTGAACAGGTTCATCACCATGCTGACCAGTGAACAGGTTCATCACATGCTGACCAGTGAACAGGTTCATCACCATGGTGACCAGTGAACAGGTTCATCCTCATGACCAGTGAACAGGTTCATCACCATGGTGACCAGTGAACAGGTTCATCACCAGTGAACAGGTTCATCCTCATGACCAGTGAACAGGTTCATCACATGCTGACCAGTGAACAGGTTCATCACCATGGTGACCAGTGAACAGGTTCATCACCATGCTGACCAGTGAACAGGTTCATCACCATGGTGACCAGTGAACAGGTTCATCCTCATGACCAGTGAACAGGTTCATCACCATGGTGACCAGTGAACAGGTTCATCCTCATGACCAGTGAACAGGTTCATCACATGGTGACCAGTGAACAGGTTCATCACCATGGTGACCAGTGAACAGGTTCATCACCATGACCAGTGAACAGGTTCATCACATGGTGACCAGTGAACAGGTTCATCACCATGGTGACCAGTGAACAGGTTCATCACCATGACCAGTGAACAGGTTCATCACCATGGTGACCAGTGAACAGGTTCATCACCATGGTGACCAGTGAACAGGTTCATCACCATGGTGACCAGTGAACAGGTTCATCACCATGCTGACCAGTGAACAGGTTCATCACCATGACCAGTGAACAGGTTCATCCTCATGACCAGTGAACAGGTTCATCACCATGCTGACCAGTGAACAGGTTCATCCTCATGACCAGTGAACAGGTTCATCACCATGGTGACCAGTGAACAGGTTCATCACCATGCTGACCAGTGAACAGGTTCATCACCATGGTGACCAGTGAACAGGTTCATCACCATGACCAGTGAACAGGTTCATCACCATGGTGACCAGTGAACAGGTTCATCACCATGCTGACCAGTGAACAGGTTCATCACATGCTGACCAGTGAACAGGTTCATCCACATGCTGACCAGTGAACAGGTTCATCCTCATGACCAGTGAACAGGTTCATCACCATGGTGACCAGTGAACAGGTTCATCACATGCTGACCAGTGAACAGGTTCATCACCATGGTGACCAGTGAACAGGTTCATCACCATGACCTGTGAACAGGTTCATCACCATGGTGACCAGTGAACAGGTTCATCACATGCTGACCAGTGAACAGGTTCATCACCATGACCAGTGAACAGGTTCATCCTCATGACCAGTGAACAGGTTCATCCTCATGACCAGTGAACAGGTTCATCACCATGGTGACCAGTGAACAGGTTCATCCTCATGACCAGTGAACAGGTTCATCACCATGGTGACCAGTGAACAGGTTCATCACCATGGTGACCAGTGAACAGGTTCATCCTCATGATCAGTGAACAGGTTCATCACATGCTGACCAGTGAACAGGTTCATCACCATGACCAGTGAACAGGTTCATCCTCATGACCAGTGAACAGGTTCATCCTCATGACCAGTGAACAGGTTCATCACCATGGTGACCAGTGAACAGATTCATCCTCATGATCAGTGAACAGGTTCATCACATGCTGACCAGTGAACAGGTTCATCACATGCTGACCATACCGTGTATATATACCGTGTAAATTAAAATTTGAATAAAACAAATTTGCATTACTTTTCCTAATATTTTGGGATTTTATTTTTTCAATTACTTTTCTAGGCCTGCTAATAGCCATTTAAAAATTCCATGACTTTTCCAGGTTTTCCATGACCGTACGAACCCTGTTTTGAATAAAGGGTTGAAAATTAAGTTTTTTTTATTTTTTTAATCCGATAATCGATTAATCGAAAAAATAATCAACCGATTAATCTATTATCAAAATAATCGTTAGTTGCAGCCCTACACCAAATGCTTCTCCTGTTGAAAACGCTCCACTGAGCTTCAAGGTGCTGTTCAAATACCTGAAGAACTTGTTCTGCTTAGGTTAATAACAACCTTTACCTTCTAATGAAACATATGTATGTTGCATTTGTAGTTGTAATACACATGATTAGTTAAGGAGACATCGATATTGAATTGTGAGTCATTACGGCCCACTGAGGAAGAGGAGTAGCCCTTTGAGTCTCCATCTTCACACTCCAGGGCAGATGGATGAGTCTTGGCTATCAGAGCCTCCAGCTGCTACTCACTGACCCCACGGCTCAAAGGATGCCAGAGACTCTTGGTGATTGTGGGGTGATGGTTGGGTGATGGTTGGGTGATTGTTGGGTGATTGTTGGGTGATTGTGGGGTGATGGTTGGGTGATTGTGGGGTGATTGTTGGGTGACTGTGGGGTGATGGTTGGGTGATGCTTGGGTGATTGTGGGGTGATGGTTGGGTGATTGTGGGGTGATGGTTGGGTGACTGTGGGGTGATGGTTGGGTGATTGTGGGGTGATTGTTGGGTGATGGTTGGGTGATTGTGGGGTGATGGTTGGGTGATTGTGGGGTGATGGTTGGGTGATTGTGGGGTGATGGTTGGGTGATTGTGGGATGATGGTTGGGTGATTGTTGGGTGATGGTTGGGTGATTGTTGGGTGATGGTTGGGTGATTGTTGGGTGATTGTGGGGTGATGGTTGGGTGATTGTGGGGTCATGGTTGGGTGATTGTTGGGTGATGGTTGGGTGATTGTTGGGTGATTGTGGGGTGATGGTTGGGTGATTGTGGGGTCATGGTTGGGTGATTGTTGGGTGATTGTGGGGTGATGGTGGGTGATGGTTGGGTGATTGTGGGGTCATGGTTGGGTGATTGTTGGGTGATGGTTGGGTGATTGTGGGGTCATGGTTGGGTGATTGTTTGGTGATGGTTGGGTGATTGTGGGGTGATGGTTGGGTGATGGTTGGGTGATGCTTGGGTGATTGTGGGGTGATAGTTGGGTGACTGTGGGGTGATGGTTGGGTGATTGTGGGGTGATGGTTGGGTGATTGTGGGGTGATGGTTGGGTGACTGTGGGGTGATGGTTGGGATATTGTGGGGTGATTGTTGGGTGATGGTTCAAGATTCAAGATTCAAGATTCAAGATGTTTTATTTGTCACATACACACACAGGGTGTGCAGTGAAATGAAAGTGGCAATGCTCAGCAGGAATGTGCAAGGGCAACAAGTACACACTATTTACAATAAAAAACAACACAATATTTACAGTAAGTGTGTGTGTGTGTGTGTGTGTGTGTGTGTGTGTGTGTGTGCCTAAGAGGGGCAGTTGTGTGGGTCTATGTGGGGGTCCTGGTGAGGTCGGAGTTCACAGTCCTGATGGCCTGAGGAAAGAAACTCCGTCTCAGTCTCTCTGTTCTTGCAGCGTGACTACGGAGGCGCCTGCCTGACCGCAGCAGCTGAAACAGTCTGTTGTTGGGGTGGTGAGGATCCTTCATGATCCTGCCGGCTCTGGTTCTGCACCTCCTGGTGTACAAGTCCTGCAGGGTGGGGAGTGTAGTTCCAATAGTGCGTTCAGCCGAACGCACTACTCTCTGCAGAGCCTTCCTGTCCCGAGCGGAGCAGTTGCCAAACCAGGCTGTGATGCTTCCTGTCAGGACGCTCTCTACAGCTCCAGAGTAGAAGGACTGAAGGATCCTCTGGGAAACTTTAAATTTCCTCAGCTGCCTGAGGTGGTAGAGGCGCTGCCTTGCCTTTCTCACCAGAGTGTCTGTGTTTGTTGACCATGTCAGATCCTCGGTGATGTGGACTCCCAGGTATTTATACCCGCTCACCCTCTCCACAGTAGTCCCGTTAATCCCCAGTGGTGAGTACGTCCTCTGTTGTTGTACCCTCCTAAAGTCCACAATCAGCTCCTTAGTTTTGGTGACATTCATGATGAGGCTGTTGTCCTGGCACCAGAGTGACAGATCAGCAACTTCCTCCAGGTAGGCCTTCTCGGCGTTGTCGGAGATCAGGCCCACCACCACTGTGTCATCCGCAAACTTGATGATGGTGTTGGAGCTGAACCTGGCCACACAGGCATGTGTGTACAGTGAGTACAGTAGGGGCTGAGGACGCAACCCTGGGGATCCTGTGTTCAGGGTGAGGGATTTGAGGTGTGTCTGCCCACCCTGACCACCTGTGGCCTGGCGGTCAGGAAGTCCAGGATCCAAGCACACAGGGGGTGTTCAGTCCCAGCTCAATCAGCTTGCCGCCAGTCTGGAGGGACTATGGTGTTGAAAGCTGAACTATAATCAATGAACAGCAGTCTCACATAGCCCCCTCTGGCTGTCCAGATGAGAGAGTGTGGTGTGCAGTACCTGGGAGACAGCATCATCCGTGGATCTGTTTGGGCGATAAGCAAACTGCAGCGGGTCCATGGAGGAAGGGAGGAAGGCGCAGATGTAGTCCTTTATCAGCCTCTCTAAGCATTTCATGACCACCGAGGTGAGGGCCACCGGTCGGTAGTCATTCATACATGATGGAGAAGCATTCTTGGGCACAGGGACAATAGTGGATCTCTTGAAGCAGGCGGGGACCACGGACTCAGCCAGGGAGGTTGAATATTGTGGTGAACACTGGAGCTAGCTGGTTAGCACAGGTCTTCAGTACTCGCCCAGATATGCCATCTGGACCTGCAGCTTTCCTGGTGTTCACCCTCAACAGAGCCCTCCTCACACTGTGCTCGGTCACAGAGAGTGTGTGTTCATCCCCAGCGGTAGAACTCACCGCCACGCTTAACGGTGTTGTTGTTAGCGAGCTAGCACTGTTGTTGCTAGCCTCAAACCGTGCATAAAATGAGTTCAGGTCGTCCGCTAGGGATGCGCCGGCACTCACCATTGCGCGGGTCTGCTCTGGTAGTCTGTGATAGTCCGTAGCCCCTGCCATAGGCGCCTGGTGTCGCGCTGCTCCATCTGTGATTCCACTCTGTCTCGGTACCTCCTCTTGGCCTCCTTCACCGCCTCCTCAGTCCATAGACCGCTGCCTTGTACTGTCCATGTTGCGGATACAAGACCGGAGTTATAGGCAGCAGTACGGGCGTTCACAGCTTCACGGATGGATCTATCAACCCACGGCTTTTGGTTAGGAAAGACCCTAACTTTACCGTGGGGACGATGGTGTCCGCCAGCGTTGCTATGAGGCTCATTGCTACTTCCAAACTCGCTGACGTCACTGGAACTGGATTGGATCATGTCCCAGTCGACGACACGCAGAGCGCCCTGTAGCTCAGCCTCTGATTGGTCAGACCACCGCTTCGTTCCTCGTCACTACCGCTTCCCGCGATCTTTGCGGTACCCGGAAGCAGAAAATGGCGGCATGGTCTGATTTTCCGAACGGAGGAGAGAGACAGCCTTGTAGCCTCTCTTGAATGGCGTATAGCAGTGGTCCAACGTTCTTTCCTCTGGTAGCACACGTAATGTGCTGGTGAAAGTTCGGCATGACTTTTTAGGTTAGCCCTATTAAAGTCCCCAGCCACCACCACAGCCGTCGGGATACTTGTTCTGATGCCGACATAACACATCATGTAGGTCCGATAGTGCTACGTCGGTGTCCGCTTGTGGTGGTATGTAGACGGCTGTGGTGATGACCGAGCTGAACTCCCGGGAAGGTAGAATGGACGGCATGAGATCGTCAGATGTTCCAGGTTCGCGAGCAGGAACGAGAAAGAGTCTTAATGTTCTTGGGGTCGCACCACATGTTGTTAGTCATGAAACAAACCCCTCCACCCTTAGATTTACCAGACTCTTCCGTTCTGTCTGCACGGAAAACAGAGAAGGACTCGGTTGGGCATATGACTCGATCCGCACCAGCGGGTCAGCCATGTTTCCGTCAGACAAACGATATTACAGTCCTCATGTCCCGTTGGAATCTGATCCTTGCCCTAACATCATCCATCTTATTTTCCAGAGACTGGACGTTAGCAAGAAGGATGCTGGGCAGAGGTGGACGGTGGGCTTGAACTCTCAGTCTGTTCCGAATTCGCTCCGTTCCCTCGATGTTTTCGTCGTCTCCCATAGTAGCGGCTCCACTGTTGTTGATGTGGTTCGCCGCACGATCTCTGCCGCCACGCTGGATCGATGGAAAAGTGGACAAAACCCTTGTTTTGCGCAAAAGTTTATGTCCAAAAGTGTGCTGTGGTCGTATGCTGTTAGTGCCGATGTGTTTGTGGCAAAGAAAACATTAAAAATAAACACAAAAACTAAAAGAGCGCACAATCTCCGCGGAGCTACCTCGACGGCGTCTGGACACAGCCGCGCCATCTAATATAATATATGGTTGGGTGATTGGGTAATATATGGTTGGGTGATTGTGGGGTGATGGTTGGGTGATTGTGGGGTGATGGTTGGGTGATTGTGGGGTGATGGTGGGGTGATTGTTGGGTGATGGTTGGGTGATTGTGGGGTGATGGTTGGGTGATTGTTGGGTGATGGTTGGGTGATTGTGGGGTGATGGTTGGGTGATTGTTGGGTGATGGTTGGGTGATTGTGGGGTGATGGTTGGGTGATTGTTGGGTGATGGTTGGGTGATTGTGGGATGATGGTTGGGTGATTGTTGGGTGATTGTTGGGTGATGGTTGGGTGATGGTTGGGTGATTGTGGGGTGATGGTTGGGTGATTGTTGGGTGATTGTGGGGTGATGGTTGGGTGATTGTGGGGTCATGGTTGGGTGATTGTTGGGTGATGGTTGGGTGATTGTTGGGTGATTGTGGGGTGATGGTTGGGTGATTGTGGGGTGATTGTTGGGTGACTGTGGGGTGATGGTTGGGTGATGGTTGGGTGATTGTGGGGTGATGGTTGGGTGATTGTGGGGTGATGGTTGGGTGATTGTGGGGTGATGGTTGGGTGATTGTTGGGTGATGGTTGGGTGATTGTGGGGTGATGGTTGGGTGATTGTTGGGTGATGGTTGGGTGATTGTGGGGTCATGGTTGGGTGATGGTTGGGTGATTGTGGGGTGATTGTTGGGTGATTGTGGGGTGATGGTTGGGTGATGGTTGGGTGATTGTGGGGTGATGGTTGGGTGATTGTTGGGTGATGGTTGGGTGATTGTGGGGTGATGGTTGGGTGATTGTTGGGTGATTGTTGGGTGATGGTTGGGTGATTGTGGGGTGATGGTTGGGTGATTGTGGGGTCATGGTTGGGTGATTGTGGGGTGATGGTTGGGTGATTGTGGGGTCATGGTTGGGTGATTGTTGGGTGATGGTTGGGTGATTGTGGGGTCATGGTTGGGTGATTGTGGGGTGATGGTTGGGTGATTGTGGGGTGATGGTTGGGTGATTGTGGGGTCATGGTTGGGTGATTGTGGGGTCATGGTTGGGTGATTGTGGGGTGATGGTTGGGTGATTGTGGGGTGATGGTTGGGTGATTGTGGGGTGATTGTGGGGTCATGGTTGGGTGATTGTGGGGTGATTGTGGGGTCATGGTTGGGTGATGGTTGGGTGATTGTGGGGTGATGGTTGGGTGCTTGTGGGGTGATGGTTGGGTGAATGTTGGGTGATTGTGGGGTCATTGTTGGGTGATTGTGGGGTCATGGTTGGGTGATTGTTGGGTGATGGTTGGGTGATTGTGGGGTCATGGTTGGGTGATTGTTGGGTGATTGTGGGGTGATGGTTGGGTGATTGTTGGGTCATGGTTGGGTGATTGTGGGGTCATGGTTCGGTGATTGTAGGGTGATTGTGGGGTGATGGTTGGGTGATTGTGGGGTGATTGTGGGGTCATGGTTGGGTGATTGTGGGGTGATGGTTGGGTGATTGTTGGGTGATTGTTGGGTGATGGTTGGGTGATTATGGGGTGATGGATTGATGGAGTCCCTGGCGTAATCACTCTTGCAGACAGCGGGCAGACACTGATCCTCAGCCTCTCTGACGATGTGCTGCTTGTGCTGTGAAAGGCTCATTAGTCAGTCTCACGGCGGCAGCTGGACGTCTTCCCAAAATACTGAATGTGTGGAGAACAGAAATGAGAGGGAAGAACACCGGATGATTGACGTCACACTGAAGAGCAACAGTATTGCATTGTGGGCTCTGAAGACTGCACACAAGAGGAAAGAGACAGCGAGTCATCGTGAAGGCTCCAGTCCACTTTCGCCCAAAGCCACACCATCGCGGTGCTTCGGTGTTAACACATAGCAAAATAATGTAACACGCATACATCTGATGCTAAACAGTACCTGTTTCAATATGCAAATGAGCCACCTTGCAAAAACAGTCTAATTAATAAAGATCAGTGCTAATAGGCCCATGTGGAACCTTCAGAGTCGCATGAGGCAGTGGAGCGTGAGCTGTAATATCATTCGTGGATTATCTTCTGTAATAAATACAGGCAGGTTATGGTCAGCGGCCACAAGTCTTCCCTTTTGAATGTGCGAGTACAAAACAATGTAAGACTATTTCCAAATAGAGGCTGTTAGACTTCCACACTTTAGATCAAAGGCATGCGGTGAATACCAATCCTTCACCTCCTGCATCCAGAGTACCACATAGAATCTGAAAGTTCATATTCAGCCATGTTTGTTTGTCTGGATTCAGGACTACAGCCTCGGCTCAGTGGGCTCAAAGCCCGAGACCCACCTGATCCGATCCGGTGCTTCGCCAAGAGACGTTGGCTTCCCTGTGCAGACGTGTCGACTCCCAGTGAAGGTACGAAGGAGACTTCTGCTCCTGAGTTCTGAACCTGCAGAACGGCTCAACCCGGAAGGTCTTTGTCCCAACAACTGTCCTCAACATAGGAGTTTGGGGTCTTGTGACTGGGAGTGTGACTGGGGAGGTGACTGGGGGGTGACTGGGAGTGTGACTGTGACTGGGGGGGTGACTGGGAGTGTGACTGTGACTGGGGAGTGTGACTGGGGTGTGACTGGGAGTGTGACTGGGGGGTGACTGGGAGTGTGACTGGGGTGTGACTGGGAGTGTGACTGGGGGTGACTGGGAGTGTGACTGGGGTGTGACTGGGGGTGACTGGGAGTGTGACTGGGGTGTGACTGGGGTGTGACTGGGGGGGTGACTGGGAGTGTGACTGGGGGTGTGACTGGGGGTGACTGGGAGTGTGACTGGGGTGTGACTGGGGTGTGACTGGGGGTGACTGAGAGTGTGACTGGGGGTGTGACTGGGGTGTGACTGGGGGTGACTGGGAGTGTGACTGGGGTGTGACTGGGGGTGACTGGGAGTGTGACTGGGAGTGTGACTGGGGGGGGTGACTGGGAGTGTGACTGGGAGTGTGACTGGGAGTGTGACTGGGGTGTGACTGGGGGTGTGACTGGGGTGTGACTGGGGGGTGACTGGGAGTGTGACTGGGGTGTGACTGGGGGTGACTGGGAGTGTGACTGGGGGTGACTGGGGGTGTGACTGGGGTGTGACTGGGGTGTGACTGGGGTGTGACTGGGGGTGACTGGGGTGTGACTGGGGGTGACTGGGAGTGTGACTGGGGGGTGACTGGGAGTGTGACTGGGGGTGACTGGGGGTGTGACTGGGGGGGTGACTGGGAGTGTGACTGGGAGTGTGGCTGGGGGGGTGACTGGGGGTGTGACTGGGAGTGTGACTGGGAGTGTGGCTGGGGGGGGGTGACTGTTAGTGTCTGCACACTGGGCTCCTCTTGGTCCGGCCACAGAGAGGCGTCCTGTCAGATGCCTGAACGACCTTCAAGAGCTGTGCCTTCCCCGTTTCTCTTCATCATAGAGGATTCAATGTGAGTTCCTGTCTCCACATCCGACCACATCGTCACAGGAACATCCGTCCACATCGTCACAGGAACATCCATCCACATCGTCACAGGAACATCCGTCCACATCGTCACAGGAACATCCATCCACATCGTCACAGGAACATCCGTCCACCGCGTCACAGGAACATCCGTCCACATCGTCACAGGAACATCCGTCCACATCGTCACAGGAACATCCGTCCACATCGTCACAGGAACATCCGTCCACCGCGTCACAGGAACAGCCGTCCACATCGTCACAGGAACATCCGTCCACATCGTCACAGGAACATCCATCCACATCGTCACAGGAACATCCGTCCACATCGTCACAGGAACATCCGTCCACCGCGTCACAGGAACATCCGTCCACATCGTCACAGGAACATCCGTCCACCGCGTCACAGGAACATCCGTCCACATCGTCACAGGAACATCCGTCCACATCGTCACAGGAACATCCGTCCACAGCGTCACAGGAACATCCATCCACATCGTCACAGGAACATCCGTCCACATCGTCACAGGAACATCCGTCCACATCGTCACAGGAACATCCGTCCACCGCGTCACAGGAACATCCGTCCACATCGTCACAGGAACATCCGTCCACATCGTCACAGGAACATCCGTCCACAGCGTCACAGGAACATCCATCCACATCGTCACAGGAACATCCGTCCACAGCGTCACAGGAACATCCGTCCACAGCGTCACAGGAACATCTGTCCACATCGTCACAGGAACATCCGTCCACCGCGTCACAGGAACATCCGTCCACAGCGTCACAGGAACATCCATCCACATCGTCACAGGAACATCCGTCCACAGCGTCACAGGAACATCCGTCCACCGCGTCACAGGAACATCCGTCCACATCGTCACAGGAACATCCGTCCACCGCGTCACAGGAACATCCATCCACATCGTCACAGGAACATCCGTCCACAGCGTCACAGGAACATCCGTCCACATCGTCACAGGAACATCCATCCACATCGTCACAGGAACATCCGTCCACATCGTCACAGGAACATCCGTCCACATCGTCACAGGAACATCCGTCCACATCGTCACAGGAACATCCGTCCACCGCATCACAGGAACATCCGTCCACATCGTCACAGGAACATCCATCCACATCGTCACAGGAACATCCGTCCACATCGTCACAGGAACATCCGTCCACAGCGTCACAGGAACATCCGTCCACAGCGTCACAGGAACATCTGTCCACATCGTCACAGGAACATCCGTCCACCGCGTCACAGGAACATCCATCCACATCGTCACAGGAACATCCGTCCACAGCGTCACAGGAACATCCGTCCACCGCGTCACAGGAACATCCGTCCACATCGTCACAGGAACATCCGTCCACCGCGTCACAGGAACATCCATCCACATCGTCACAGGAACATCCGTCCACAGCGTCACAGGAACATCCGTCCACATCGTCACAGGAACATCCATCCACATCGTCACAGGAACATCCGTCCACATCGTCACAGGAACATCCGTCCACCTCGTCACAGGAACATCCCTCCACATCGTCACAGGAACATCGTCACGCATCACAGGAACATCCGTCCACATCGTCACAGGAACATCCGTCCACATCGTCACAGGAACATCTGTCACGCGTCACAGGAACATCCGTCCACATCGTCACAGGAACATCCGTCCACCGCATCACAGGAACATCCGTCCACCGCGTCACAGGAACATCCGTCCACATCGTCACAGGAACATCCGTCCACATCGTCACAGGAACATCCGTCCACCGCGTCACAGGAACATCCGTCCACATCGTCACAGGAACATCCGTCCACCGCATCACAGGAACATCCGTCCACCGCGTCACAGGAACATCCGTCCACCGCGTCACAGGAACATCCGTCCACCGCGTCACAGGAACATCCGTCCACATCGTCACAGGAACATCCGTCCACATCGTCACAGGAACATCCGTCCACCGCGTCACAGGAACATCCGTCCACCGCGTCACAGGAACATCCGTCCACCGCGTCACAGGAACATCCGTCCACCGCGTCACAGGAACATCCGTCCACCGCGTCACAGGAACATCCGTCCACAGCGTCACAGGAACATCCATCCACATCGTCACAGGAACATCCTTCCACAGCGTCACAGGAACATCCGTCCACAGCGTCACAGGAACATCCGTCCACATCGTCACAGGAACATCCGTCCACATCGTCACAGGAACATCCGTCCACATCGTCACAGGAACATCCGTCCACATCGTCACAGGAACATCCGTCCACTTCGTCACAGGAACATCCGTCCACAGCGTCACAGGAACATCCGTCCACAGCGTCACAGGAACATCCGTCCACATCGTCACAGGAACATCCATCCACATCGTCACAGGAACATCCGTCCACAGCGTCACAGTAGATAGGTAGGTTAGTAGGTAGATAGGTAGGTTAGTAGATAGGTTAGTAGATAGGTAGGTAGGTTAGTAGATGGGTAGGTAGGTTTGTATATAGGTAGGTAGATTAGTAGATAGGTAGGTAGATAGGTAGGTTAGTAGGTAGGTAGGTAGGTTAGTAGGTTCGTAGATAGGTAGGTAGGTTTGTAGATAGGTAGGTAGGTTGGTAGGTAGGTAGATAGTGTTGTGGCTGGATTTCTTCCTTTTTGGTCCATTCTAACTGATCTCTTAACCTGATGCATATAAACGTGTATCTCTCTCCTATCTGACTGCTGGTGAGACGCCACAGGATACTCACCCTCTGGACCTCAGTAATCAAACACCCACAGGACACAGAGAGTTTGGATCAGAGTTCAATTCACGTAGATTTATTTGTAACCAACAGTTTCACAAATAAACCTGGTCTGGGTATTAAAGACAACGACCTCCCTCCACATCTGTCTTTCCCCCCAAAAAAACGAATATTGACATATTATTTATATATCAGCCGCAATGCAGGTGCCGCCTCCGTCCACTCCCTCATTACATATTAGTACTCGTCACTCAGTGTGACCTCAGTGTGACCTCAGTGTGACATCAGTGTGACCTATGTCCCAGTCCAAGCTGGTTACTTTAAGGAATGTGGAGGTTTCTTGCTGACGTCTCCCCCCTCGTTACTTCTCTTATTGTGTCTGGGCCTCCTGGTCCTCGCTCTGCAGTCTCCTCTCTACCGGTTAAGACTAGAGCAGCACAAGGCCGCTGGGTCTGTCTCTGTCTGGCGTTGTTGACCCTCGTCTGAGGGAGAGAGCTGTGTGTGTGTGTGTCTGTGTGTGTGTGTGTGTGTGTGTGTGTGTGCGCCCCAATCATCTTTGTAGATGTAATTTAAGCCTAATATAACACAATGTAAAAGTTTAATACACCCTATGTATGTATGTTGTGGAAACACCCAATTTGAAACATTTAAACCACCACAATAGATAGGTAGGTTAGTAGATATGTTAGTAGATGGGTAGGTAGGTTAGTAGATAGGTAGGTAGGTTAGTAGATAGGTTAGTAGATATGTAGGTAGGTTAGTAGATAGGTTAGTAGATAGGTAGGTAGGTTAGTAGATGGGTAGGTAGGTTAGTAGATAGGTAGGTAGGTGGGTAGGTAGGTTAGTAGATGGGTAGGTAGGTTAGTAGATAGGTTAGTAGATAGGTAGGTAGGTTAGTAGATGGGTAGGTAGGTTAGTAGATAGGTAGGTAGGTGGGTAGGTAGGTTAGTAGATGGGTAGATAGGTCAGTAGATAGGTAGGTAGGTTAGTAGATACTGTAGGTTAGTAGATAGGTAGGTAGGTTAGTAGATGGGTTCGTAGATAGGTAGGTAGGTTAGTAGATAGGTTAGTAGATAGGTAGGTTAGTAGATGGGTAGGTTAGTAGATAGGTAGGTTAGTAGATAGGTAGGTAGGTTAGTAGATGGGTAGGTAGGTTAGTAGATAGGTAGGTTAGTAGATGGGTTGGTAGGTTAGTAGATGGGTAGATAGGTCAGTAGATAGGTAGGTTAGTAGATAGGTAGGTAGGTTAGTAGATGGGTAGATAAGTCAGTAGATAGGTAGGTTAGTAGATAGGTAGGTAGGTTAGTAGATGGGTAGATAAGTCAGTAGATAGGTAGGTTAGTAGATAGGTAGGTAGATTAGTAGATGGGTTAGTAGATAGGTTAGTAGATAGGTAGGTTAGTAGATAGGTAGGTTAGTAGGTAGGTTAGTAGATAGGTAGGTAGGTTAGTAGATGGGTTAGTAGATAGGTTAGTAGATAGGTAGGTAGGTTAGTAGATAGGTAGGTTAGTAGATGGGTAGGTAGGTTAGTAGATAGGTAGGTTAGTAGATAGGTAGGTAGGTTAGTAGATAGGTTAGTAGGTTAGTAGATGGGTAGGTAGGTTAGTAGATAGGTAGGTAGGTTAGTAGATAGGTAGGTTAGTAGATAGGTTAGTAGATAGGTAGGTTAGTAGATAGGTAGGTAGGTTAGTAGATAGGTTAGTAGATAGGTAGGTAGGTTAGTAGATAGGTAGGTTAGTAGATAGGTAGGTAGGTTAGTAGATAGGTTAGTAGATGGGTAGGTAGGTTAGTAGATAGGTGGGTTGGTAGTAGGTGGGTAGGTTAGTAGATAGGTTAGTAGATAGGTAGGTAGGTTAGTAGATAGGTTAGTAGATGGGTAGGTAGGTAGGTTAGTAGATATGTAGGTAGGTTAGTAGATAGGTAGGTTAGTAGATAGGTAGGTAGGTTAGTAGATAGGTAGGTAGGTTAGTAGGTAGGTTAGTAGATAGGTAGGTTAGTAGGTAGGTTAGTAGATACTGTAGGTTAGTAGATATGTAGGTAGGTTAGTAGATGGGTTAGTAGATAGGTTAGTAGATAGGTAGGTAGGTTAGTAGATAGGTAGGTTAGTAGATGGGTAGGTTAGTAGATAGGTAGGTTAGTAGATAGGTAGGTAGGTTAGTAGATAGGTTAGTAGATAGGTAGGTAGGTTAGTAGATGGGTAGGCAGGTTAGTAGATAGGTAGGTAGGTTAGTAGATATGTAGGTAGGTTAGTAGATAGGTAGGTTAGTAGATAGGTAGGTAGGTTAGTAGATAGGTAGGTTAGTAGATAGGTTAGTAGATAGGTATGTAGGTTAGTAGATAGGTTAGTAGATGGGTAGGTAGGTTAGTAGATAGGTAGGTAGGTTAGTAGATATGTAGGTAGGTTAGTAGATAGGTAGGTTAGTAGATAGGTAGGTAGGTTAGTAGATAGGTAGGTTAGTAGATAGGTTAGTAGATAGGTAGGTTAGTAGATAGGTTAGTAGATAGGTAGGTAGGTTAGTACATGGGTAGGCAGCTCACAGTTGCTACTGTATGTGTCCGCAATGCAACACACTCCGGCTCGTAGATTTTCCAGATGCACAGAGAAGTCAGAAATAGTCAGCCGGAATGATTTATGACAATAAATATTATGGAACAAATTCTTGTGATTCTTAACCCAGAAAATAATCCTGGATGACCAAACGTTACATTCCATGAAAATAAATCACAGTGGAGGCCCACAAGCCATTTATCTCTGTCATGGTGATACTTCTAAAAGCATTGTGAGCATACTAGTCTGATTTAGGTAATGATCGTATTTATTTTTCAGAAATTGTCACGAGATTAAATATAATGTAGTAATCCAAAATCCACCACGTTATTGCTTCACCACTAAATGGAAATCGACAAAAAGCATTACACTTTCAGTTGAGCTAATTGTTTTCACGGGCTGCTTCATCAGTATTTTCAAATCTTCTTCTTTATGTCTTTAGTTCATTTAACCTCCATGGATCATTTGGGAAGCAATTCGCCCATCGTGATATAATTAAAGGTATAAATCAAGGACTGGTCCTATCAAAGTTGAGTTTTACCTTAATATATCTACTTAAAGTCTTCAAAGTGAAGATTTCATGCACAAAAGCATTTTTTCAGTTAGTTTTTCAAATATACTTATTTTATTGCCGATAACAGTTTTCAAGTCCTAGTCACAGTCGAAGAGTGAATGGATGTCTGGTTTATCGACGTGAATTCTGCTTCTAATCTTGGGCCGACAGGAGGGAAGCTGCTTCTATTCAATTCAATTCAATTCAGTTTATTTGTATAGCCCAATTTCACAAATTACAAATTTGTCTCGGAGTGCTTTACAATCTGTACACATAGACATCCCTGCCCCAAAACCTCACATCGGACCAGGAAAAACTCCCAAATAACCCTTCAGGGGGAAAAAAAGGGAAGAAACCTGCAGGAGAGCAACAGAGGAGGATCCCTCTCCAGGATGGACAGATGCAATAGATGTAATGTGTACAGAAGGACAGATTTAGAGTTAAAATACATTCAATGAATATGACAGAGTGTATGAATAGTTCATAGTAGGCATATTCCACGATGGAGACCTCCACGATCCATCAGGCAGATGGCGGTGGGGAGGAGGAGAGGGCGGAGTCTCAACAGTGGGCGGAGTCTCAACAGGACAGTGGCGTAGTCAGGGCAGGAATTCCACGACCCAGACCTCGATGATCCATCAGCAGATAGGATCTATGCGGTCTCATAGGGTCCGATGACCCCATGAGACGTGAAGTCTAAGGACTCCGGGAGAAAGCAGAGTTAGTAACGTGTGATTGAGAGATGAAAATTCATCCTTAAGGAGAGAAAAAGAGGAGATAGGTACTCAGTGCATCCTAAAACGTCCCCAGCAGCTATAAGCCTATAGCAGCATATCAAGGGGCTGGACCAGGTGAACCTGATTCAGCCCTAACTATAAGCTCTGTCAAAGAGGAAGGTCTTAAGTCTACTCTTAAACGAGGTGACTGTGTCTGCCTCCCGGACTGAAATTGGAAGCTGGTTACATAAAAGAGGAGCTTGATAACTAAAGGCTCTGGCTCCCATTCTACTTTTTAAGACTCTAGGAACTACAAGTAGTCCCGCATTTAGTGAGCGTAGCTCTCTAGTGGGGCAATATGGTACTACAAGCTCCTTAAGATATGATGGAGCATCACCAATCAAGACTTTGTAGGTTGAATTGAATTAGCCCACAACCCCCGTTAGCCCACTACCCCTGTTAGCCCACAACCCCATGTTGGCCCACTACCCCCGTTAGCCCACAACCCCCGTTAGCCCACAACCCCCGTTAGCCCACAACCCCATGTTGGCCTACTACCCCCGTTAGCCCACAACCCCCGTTAGCCAACAACCCCATGTTGGCCCGCCTGAATAATTAACTCATGACCAGTCGTCTGGGTCATGTTAATGGAGGGGGGGGGGGCTCTAGAGTTGAGGACTGTATGTTCATGCTGGTGGTTTTTGCTGAATAATTAAAGGACTACAGTTCTCTGACGACTTCACGTCTTGGATATTTCCTCTGGGACCAGCTCCAGCAGAACTCTGAGGCCTGTAGGGATGAACCTGCAGTGTTTGAAGGCGGCTGGTTCCTGTTAAGGTCAAACACACAAAGTACATTGGTGACCATTAACTATTCTGAAAAAACTTCAACCAACATTTGGTCTCTGTATCAGTTTCCATTGGGAAAAAAGCACAACGTTCTCACACATCTTGATGTACAGATGTGTGAGCATATCAGTGTGTGAGTACAAGCAGCTATTTAGGAGCCTTTGAGTTGTATTTAAATATTAGAAAGAAAGAGGGTAAAACCCAGATACTCGACTCGTGGCCTTGAATCTTGTCCAGCAATCCACCGTCCTGTCGCCTCATGTGTGTTTAACTCAAGAGTTCATGGTGCTGTGAACAGCTGGTACAGCTTTATCCAAGTGTTGTAATTATTCCTGCAGTCCAAATGGCTTGCCTGTGCTTCATTACCTCGAGCGCCCAGGCCCCGAGCAGCTGTTGGATTTGGAGAGGATGAATAGTCGGGGGCCTTGTTGCAGTCGTCTTTGGGGACGTTCGTCCTGCAGGAAGCAGCTGAAACGTGAGGAGCTGCTGGAGGATGTGGCTCCTCCCACAGGAAGACATGGCTCCGCCCACAGGAGGTCATCATCACATGTAACACAGCGCCCTCGCACATCCAACCATACGATCGCTTTGAGACGCAGCTTCATGCTTCTGTTGAGCAAGCTTTAACATGTTGGGTACATGAGTATTCGCTCTTTGAAGGAAGGTGGATGAGAAGATTAAAACCACTTTTATCCTATAGGTGAGAGACACTCAGGTCCAGACGGACGGAGCCGTGTCAGAGTTTAAATGAACACGCCGTGTTGGAGTTCTTTAATCTGTGGAGCCACTGGACACTGAGCAGGAGGGACAGGCCAGAGGATGTCTTGGCACTGAGCAGTTGCTAGGCAACCGGCAACGTTGCTCACCTTCTCATTGATGAAGTGTTCTTGTAGATGAGGACGCATGCAGCTGCAAGCGAGCCACGTGGCTGCATGTGCTGCAGCGGGTCGTCACGTCCATCCGCTGTGTTGAGAGGAAGAGGAAGAGGCTGCTCTGAAAGAGTGGAGTACCAGAGAACACCATGGCATCTCAGTGCATCATAGTGCATCTCAGTGCATCTCAGTGCATCATAGTGCATCTCAGTGCATCATAGTGCATTTTAGTGCATCTCAGTGCATCATAGTGCATCTCAGTGCATCATAGTGCATCATAGTGCATTTTAGTGCATCTCAGTGCATCATAGTGCATTTTAGTGCATCTCAGTGCATCATAGTGCCGCTCAGTGCATCTCAGTGCATCATAGTGCATCTCAGTGCATCATAGTGCATTTTAGTGTATCTCAGTGCATCTCAGTGCATCATAGTGCATCTCAGTGCATCATAGTGCATCTCAGTGCATCATAGTGCATCTATGTGCATCATAGTGCATCATAGTGCAGCTCAGTGCATTATAGTGCATCTCAGTGCATTATAGTGCATCATTTTACATTACATGTCATTTAGCAGACGCTTTTATCCAAAGCGACTTACAATAAGTGCATTTCAACCTAGAGTACAAACTAAGAACAACAAGAATACAGGAAGTAACATTTCCTCAACATAGTCGAACGACAAAAGTACCATAAGTAAGTGCTATTTAAGAGCCACTGAAGTGCAAATCTGTGTTTTAATCCAGATATAGTCGGAAAAGGTGTGTTTTCAGTCTCCGGGTGAAGATGTAGAGACTTTCTGCTGTCCTGATGTCAGTGGGGAGCTCGTTCCACCACTGAGGAGCAGGACAGCAAACAGTCTGGATGTAGAGCGGTTAGCTCGAGGTGCAGGAGTCACAAGACGGTTGGCTGTTGCCGAGCGGAGCGAACGTGCCGGGGTGTACGGTGTGACCATATCCCGGATGTAGACGGGGCCCGATCCGTTCAGAGCACGGTACGCCAGGACCAGTGTTTTGAAGCGGATACGAGCAGCCACCGGTAACCAGTGGAGAGATCGAAGGAGCGGAGTGGTGTGGGTGAATTTCGGGAGGCTGAAGACCAGTCGAGCTGCTGCATTCTGGATGAGCTGCAGAGGTTGGATGGCCTTAGCAGGTAGACCAGCCAGGAGGGAGTTGCAGTAGTCGAGGCGCGAAATGACCAGAGCCTGGACCAGAACCTGTGCCGCCTTCTGAGTAAGAAGAGGCCGTATTCTCCTGATATTGTGCAGCATGGACCTACAGGAACGCGTCGTCGCAGTGATGTTGGCTGTCAGGGAGAGTTGACTGTCTAGTGTCACCCCGAGGTTCCTGGCAGTCGGGGGCGGGGCCAACACAGAGCTGTTGAAGGTGGTAGTCAGGTCATGGGTGGGGGAGCCTTTCCCTGGATGGAATAGTAGCTCGGTCTTGTCAGGGTTGATCTTCAGGTGGTGAGCAAACATCCACTGAGAGATGTCGGTCAGATAGGCAGAGATTCGCGCCGCCACCTGTGTTTCGGATGGTGGAAACGAGAAGATCAGTTGGGTGTCATCAGCATAGCTATGGTAGGAGAAGCCATGCGAGCAGATGACAGAGCCGAGAGAATTTGTGTACAGAGAGAAGAGGAGGGACCCAGGACGGAGCCTTGAGGAACCCCAGTAGTGAGAGGAAGAGGAGGGACCCAGGACGGAGCCTTGAGGAACCCCATAGTGAGAGGAAGAGGAGGGACCCAAGACGGAGCCTTGAGGAACCCCAGTAGTGAGAGAAGAGGAGGGGACCCAGGACGGAGCCTTGAGGAACCCCAGTAGTGAGAGGAAGAGGAGGGGACCCAGGACGGAGCCTTGAGGGACCCCATAGTGAGAGGAAGAGGAGGGGACCCAGGACGGAGCCTTGAGGAACCCCAGTAGTGAGAGGAAGAGGAGGGGACCCAGGACGGAGCCTTGAGGGACCCCATAGTGAGAGGACAAGGATCAGACCCAGATCCTCTCCACGTTACCCGGTAGTTGTGGTCGTTAAGGTAGGAAGAGAAAAGCGCGAGTGCAGTGCCTGAGATCCCAGGTCCTGAAGAGAAGAGATAAGGATCTGGTGGTTCTCGGTGTCAAATGCTGCAGAAAGGTCTAGAAGGATAAGGACAGAGGAGAGAGAGGATGCTCTAGCAGAGTGAAGGATAAGGACAGAGGAGAGAGAGGATGCTCTAGCAGAGTGAAGGATAAGGACAGAGGAGAGAGAGGCTGCTCTAGCAGAGTGAAGCTGCTCAGAGACAGCAAGGAGGCCAGTCTCTGTTGAGTGGCCGGCCTTGAATCCAAACTGGTGAGGGTCAAGAAGGTTGTTACTGTGGAGACAGGAGGACACTTGGCGCAAGATAGCTCGCTCCAGAGTTTTGGAGAGAAAAGGAAGAAGAGAGACTGGTCTGTAGTTGCTGACTTCAGACGGGTCGAGGTGGTTTCTTCAGGAGAGGGTTGACTCTCGCCTCCTTCAGAGGGAAACAGCCAGTTGAGAGGGAGCTGTTAATAAGATGGTGAGGAAGGTCAGAAGGTCAGGAGCAACAGCCTGGAGGATGTGAGACGGGGTCAAGGGCGCAGGTGGTCGGTCGGGCGGAGGTCACCAAGCTAAGAACTTGATTGGGAGACAGGGGGGTGAAAGAGGAAAGAGAGGGGGATGAAGAAGTTAGTGTTGGTGAGGTGATAGAAGATGGATTAGTAAAGGAGGAGCGGATGTCGTCTATCTTGTTTGTAAAGTAGTCACAAAGTGGCAGAAGGGTGGAAGGAGGAGGGGCCAGGGGGATGAAGGAGGTTGGAAAAGATAGAGAAGAGTTTTTTGGGGTTAGAGAAGGAAGACTGAATTTTGGTCAGGTAGAACGAGCTTTTGGCTGCAGAGATAGAGGTAGAGAAGGAGGAGAGGAGAGATTGATAGAAGAGCAAGTCTTCCGCTTGATTCGATTTGCGCCATTTCCTTTCCATCGCTCGCAGGGTGGCTCTCTCGGCGCGCACCGAGTCCGACAACCACGGAGCCGGAGAGGATTTCCGAACCGGTCCTGTCTTAAAAGGACAAAGAGAATCAAGAGATGAAGACAGGGAAGAGAGGAGAGTGTCTGTGGCAGAGTTAGGATGCATGAGTGAGAAGGAGCCAGTTGAGGGACAGCAGATAGGACAGAGGAGGCCAGGGAGGAGGACAGAGGAGGCCAGGGAGGAGGGACAGAGGAGGCCAGGGAGGAGGGACAGAGGAGGCCAGAGAGGAGGGACAGAGGAGGACAGAGGAGGCCAGAGAGGAGGGACAGAGGAGGCCAGGGAGGAGGGACAAAGGAGGGACAGAGGAGGCCAGGGAGGAGGGACAGAGGAGGACAGAGGAGGACAGAGGAGGAGGACAGAGGAGGACAGGGAGGAGGGACAGAGGAGGCCAGGGAGGAGGGACAGAGGAGGACAGAGGAGGACAGGGAGGAGGACAGAGGAGGACAGAGGAGGCCAGAGAGGAGGGACAGAGGAGGACAGAGGAGGCCAGAGAGGAGGGACAGAGGAGGGACAGAGGAGGACAGAGGAGGCCAGAGGAGGCCAGAGAGGAGGGACAGAGGGTGCAAATGTTGCAGCGTACAGGTGCAGAATCTGTCGATATGTGTGGGTTGTCAGTACCAGAGAGCGAGAGAGAGTAAGAGATGAAGAAGTGATCAGAGACATGGAGAGGAGTCACAGTGAGGTTAGAGGTAGAGCAGCTTCTAGTGGACATGGAGAGGAGTCACACTGAGGTTAGAGGTAGAGCAGCTTCTAGTGGACATGGAGAGGAGTCACAGTGAGGTTAGAGATAGAGCAGCTTCTAGTGGACATGGAGAGGAGTCACAATGAGGTTAGATGTAGAGCAGCTTCTAGTGGACATGGAGAGGAGTCACAGTGAGGTTAGAGGTAGAGCAGCTTCTAGTGGACATGGAGAGGAGTCACAGTGAGGTTAGAGGTAGAGCAGCTTCTAGTGGACATGGAGAGGAGTCACAGTGAGGTTAGAGGTAGAGCAGCTTCTAGTGGACACGGAGAGGAGTCACAGTGAGGTTAGAGGTAGAGCAGCTTCTAGTGGACATGGTGAGGAGTCACAGTGAGGTTAGAGGTAGAGCAGCTTCTAGTGGACATGGGGAGGAGTCACAGTGAGGTTAGAGGTAGAGCAGCTTCTAGTGGACATGGAGAGGAGTCACAGTGAGGTTAGAGGTAGAGCAGCTTCTAGTGGACATGGAGAGGAGTCACAGTGAGGTTAGAGATAGAGCAGCTTCTAGTGGACATGGAGAGGAGTCACAGTGAGGTTAGAGGTAGAGCAGCTTCTAGTGGCCATGGAGAGGAGTCACAGTGAGGTTAGAGGTAGAGCAGCTTCTAGTGGACATGGAGAGGAGTCACAGTGAGGTTAGAGGTAGAGCAGCTTCTAGTGGACATGGAGTCAAGGTGGTTGCCGGCTTTGTGAGTGGGAGGGGAGGGACTGAGTGAGAGGTTAAAGGAAGACAGGAAGAGTTAGAGATCACATGACTTCTCTGTCTGGATGTTGAAGTCACCCAGAAGGATGAGCGGGGGGCCGTGTTCAGAGAAGTCCGATAGGAGGACGTCGAGCTCTTCCAAGAAATCTCCCAAAGAACCAGGGGGTAGAGAACAACAATGTGCAGTTGAGCCGGATGAGTAACCGTCACAGCATGGAACTCAAAAGTCAGTGGGATAAAGAGTGACAGCGGGTAGAGAAACACCATGTGGGTGAGATGAGTAAACCTGTAGCTCCACCCCGACCAGAGGGTCTGGTGTGGCTGAAGGAGAAGGCCGAGGAGAGAGCAGCCGGGGTAGACGTGTTGTCTGCTGTGATCCAGGTCTCAGTAAGAGCCAGGAAGTCAAGCGACTGCTCCATGGCAAAGCCAGAGATGAAGTCAGCCTTGCGGTTGGCTGACTGACCGTTCCAGAGGCCTCCTGTGACAAGGTGCTGGGTGTGAGTAGAACGGTGTGGCAGCTGTGTCTGATTTGGCCTCGGCTGCTGGTGATTGGCAATCACTCAGCAGCCGAGGCCACCCTTATAAAAGCTGCCACTCGAGAGTGGAGAGGAGAGGTGAGCAGAGGCACGTGTTTTGCGGTCTGCTTGGTGTCGTGTGTGGGCCAATAAAACATGTCTTGGAACCAAACCTCGTGCTGTCTGGCGGATCCTTGGTGCTGGGGGGGGAAACCCACGGGTGGCGGCCTCGGGCGTGCTACATTGGAGCCCAACGTGGGGCCCCTGAGGACCCAGTGCCTGAAAGGGAGGGAGCCAGACCAGGAGGAAGAGCTGATGAGCAGCTTGGCCAGATACTGGCCCGGATAGAGGAGATGGGGCGGGCACAGGCGGAGGAGAGCCGCCTGTTCCTCGGAACCCTCCGAAACCCGCTGGGGCAGACTCCCGTTCCCCGTGACCCGTCGCCGCAGCCGACCCCCGAGGTCCAGGACCCATCGGAGCTGCCGACCCCAGAGCCTCAGGACCCGTCGGAGCTGCCGACCCCTGAGGTCCAGGAGCCGTCGGAGCTGCAGAACCCCGAGGTCCAGGACCCGTCGGGCTGCCGACCCCAGAGCCCCAGGACCCGTCGGAGCTGCCGACCCGTGAGGTCCAGGAGCCGTCGGAGCTGCCGGACCCAGAGCCCCAGGACCCGTCGGAGCTGCCGACCCCAGAGCCCCAGGACCCGTCGGAGCTGCCGACCCCCGAGGTCCAGGAGCCGTCGGAGCTGCCGGACCCAGAGCCCCAGGACCCGTCGGAGCTGCAGAACCCCGAGGTCCAGGACCCGTCGGAGCTGCCGACCCCAGAGCCCCAGGACCGGTCGGAGCTGCCGACCCCTGAGGTCCAGGAGCCGTCGGAGCTGCCGACCCCAGAGCCCCAGGACCCGTCGGAGCTGCCGAACCCCGAGGTCCAGGAGCCGTCGGAGCTGCCGGACCCAGAGCCCCAGGACCCGTCGGAGCTGCCGACCCCCGAGGTCCAGGACCCGTCGGAGCGGCCGACCCCAGAGCCCCAGGACCCGTCGGAGCTGCCGACCCCTGAGGTCCAGGAGCCGTCGGAGCTGCCGGACCCAGAGCCCCAGGACTCGTCGGAGCTGCAGAACCCCGAGGTCCAGAACTCGTCGGAGCTGCCGACCGCTGAGGTCCAGGACCCGTCGGAGCTGCCGTCGAACCCCGAGGTCCAGGATCCGTCGGAGCTGCCGACCCCCGAGCCGACCCGTCGGGGGAGGGCCGACTCGGATCCCGGGCCCTGTCAGAGGTACCAGCTACAGCTGCGGCTCCTTCCGGCGGTCCTGCTCCCGTTCCCGGCCCGGCGGGCGTCAGCTCCCGTCCGAACCCCAGAGCCCCCACCTCCTAAGCAGTCGACCGGGCCCCTCCGGCCGAGCATTGTCCCGTCTCCAGGGCCCTCCTCCGCCAAGCTCTCATGAGGGGAGTAGTTAGTAGGCGGAGGGTCGGCCTAAATCGAGTGGTGGGGAGTGTGGCAGCTGTGTCTGATTTGGCCTCGGGTGCTGGTGGTTGGCAATCACTCAGCAGCCGAGGCCCTATAAAGCTGCCACTCGAGTGGAGAGGAGAGGTGAGCAGAGGCACGTGTTTTGCGGTCTGCTTGGTGTCGTGTGTGGGCCAATAAAACATGTCTTGGAACCAAACCTCGTGCTGTCTGGCGGATCCTTGGTGCTGGGGGGGGAAACCCACGGGTGGCGGCCTCGGGCGTGCTACAAACGGGTAGGAAGGAGAACAGAGGAGGGGTTCCGGTACATGAATGAACGAGTCCTATAGTAACTACGAGTAGAGATACGCACAGGTATGGAAAAGACACACATATTCACAAAAAATGGGGAAATACTCAGCCACCCACGAAAGACTCCAACGGAAGACTCCTATGTCTTTGTCCTCCGAGTCTTGACTCCAACGGAAGACTCCTATGTCTTTGTCCTCCGAGTCTTCGTCCTCCGAGTCACGCTGACGCTAAAGACCCGATCCGGTTATGAGCCCAAGTTGGTGCCAATTACCTCCAGCCGCGTTGACACCGCCCCTTGCCTTATGGTATTCAAATGACACTCAATAGAAACCAGGTGATGAGCGCTCGTCCAATCAGTGAAGATTCCGGTGTCGGAACACGGGACTCAACTATCTCCCAAAACAAATCCTAAAACAGGACAGACTAACAATCTAGCAGCTTCAAACAACAAATACAACAGTAATTTAGCAGATGAAACTAGTTTAAACAAGATACTTAGCAGGATCCAAGTAGTCAAGTGTCAGGAAACAGGACACAGCTCTCTACCAAACAAATCCTAAAACAGGACAGACTAACAATCTAGCAGCTTCAAACAACAAATACAACAGTAACTTAGCAGATCAAACTAGTTTAAAGAAGATACTTAGCAGGATCCAAGTAGTCAGTAGTCTCGCCTCACAGGTAGAAGATGCACACTGCAGACTTAGTGCATCTCAGTGCATCTCAGTGCATCATAGTGCATCTCAGTGCATCATAGCGATTCAGTGCATCATAGTACATCTCAGTGCATCATAGTGCATCTCAGTGCATCATGGTGCATCATAGTGCATCTCAGTGCATCATACTGCATCTCAGTGCATCATAGTGCATCATAGTGCATCTCAGTGCATCATAGTGCATCTCAGTGCATCATAGTGCATCTCAGTGCATCATAGTGCATCATAGTGCATCTCAGTGCATCATAGTGCATCTCAGTGCATCTCAGTGCATCATAGTGCATCTCAGTGCATCATAGTGCATCATAGTGCATCTCAGTGCATCATAGTGCATCTCAGTGCATCTCAGTGCATCATAGTGCATCTCAGTGCATCATAGTGCATCATAGTGCATCTCAGTGCATCATAGTGATTCAGTGCATCATCGTGCATCTCAGTGCATCATAGTGATTCAGTGCATCATCGTGCATCTCAGTGCATCATAGTGATTCAGTGCATCATAGTGAGTCAGTGCATCATAGTGATTCAGTGCATCTTCGTGCATCTCAGTGCATCATCGTGCATCTCAGTGCATCATCGTGCATCATAGTGCATCATAGTGCATCTCAGTACATCATCGTGCATTATAGTGCATTTTAGTGCATCTCAGTGCATCATAGTGCATCGCAGTGCATCATCGTGCATCTCAGTGCATCATCGTGGATCTCAGTGCATCATCGTGCATCATAGTGCATCTTAGTACATCATCGTGCATTATAGTGCATTTTAGTGCATCTCAGTGCATCATCGTGCATCGCAGTGCATCATCGTGCATCTCAGTGCATCATAGTGCATCTCAGTGCATCATCGTGCATCTCTTTGCAGCTCAGTGCATCATAGTGCATCTCAGTGCATCATAGTGCAGCTCAGTGCATTATAGTGCATCATAGTGCAGCTCAGTGCATCATAGTGCAGCTCAGTGCAATATAGTGCATCATAGTGCATCTCAGTGCATCATAGTGCATCTCAGTGCAGCTCAGTGCATCATCGTGCATCTCAGTGCATCATAGTGCATCTCAGTGCATCATATTGCATCTCAGTGCATCTCAGTGCATCAAAGTGCATCTCAGTGCATCATCGTGCATCGTAGTGATTCAGTGCATCATAGTGCATCATAGTGATTCAGTGCATCATAGTGATTCAGTGCATCATAGTACATCTCAGTGCATCATAGTGCATCTCAGTGCATCTCAGTGCATCATAGTGATTCAGTGCATCATAGTGATTCATTGCATCATAGTGATTCAGTGCATCATAGTGCATCTCAGTGCATCTCAGTGCATCATAGTGCATCTCAGTGCATCATAGTGAATCAGTGCATCTCAGTGCATTATAGTGCATCATAGTGCATCATAGTGCATCTCAGTGCATCTCAGTGCATCATAGTGCATCTCAGTGCATCATAGTGCATCTCAGTGCATCATAGTGAATCTCAGTGCATCATAGTGTATCTCAGTGCATCTCAGTGCATTATAGTGCATCTCAGTGCATCATAGTGCATCATAGTGCATCTCAGTGCATCATAGTGCATCTCAGTGCATCATAGTGAATCTCAGTGCATCATAGTGAATCTCAGTGCATCTCAGTGCATTATAGTGCATCTCAGTGCATCATAGTACATCTCAGTGCATCTTAGTGCATTATAGTGCATCATAGTGCATCTCACTGCATCATAGTGCAGCTCAGTGCATCATAGTGAATCTCAGTGCATCATAGTGAATCTCAGTGCATCTCAGTGCATTATAGTGCATCTCAGTGCATCATAGTGCATCTTAGTGCATTATAGTGCATCATAGTGCATCTCAGTGCATCATAGTGCAGCTCAGTGCATCATAGTGCAGAGGGACCGGCTCGATGTCTCATGTTAACTTCTCATGTTAACTTGAGCTGAGAACTCCGAGGCTCCCTGAGCTTCTCAGGAGGCTGCCGTGGGAACGGGACACGGGACATTCAGGGTCATAGGGTCAAGTGGTCCTTACTGTATATTCCAACAGGTTGGTACCTTGTTGACACACCGGCACATGGAGAAGACTTTACACCTGAGAAGAAATAAAGTACGTCAAGTTATCAGAAAGTGAAGAAGTTACTTCAGACAAATATGTTTAAGACCCATGTGCCCAACTAACTCTCTCTCTATCTCTCAGTTTCTCTCTTTCTCCCTCTATCTCTGTCTTTCTATCTCTCTTTCTCCCTCTATCCCTCTCTTTCTCCCTCTATCTCTGTCTCTCTATTTCTCTTTCTCCCTTTATCCCTCTCTTTCTCCCTCTATCTCTGTCTCTCTATTTCTCTTTCTCCCTTTATCCCTCTTTCTCCCTCTATCTCTGTCTCTCTATTTCTCTTTCTCCCTCTATCCCTCTCTTTCTCCCTCTATCTCTGTCTCTATATCTCTCTCTATCCATCTTCCTCTGTATCTGTCTTTCACTCATCATTTCTCTGCTGCACTTCTGTGCACAGTCTCTAGTTACCATAACAACCAATGGCTCCTGTGCCCTTCAAAACAATTAGCATTCAGTGCTGTTGCTCCTGCCAACAGAACCCCCCCCCCCCCCCTTCCTGATCCACCATCACAGGCACCCTTAGGTCCTGGGATGAAAGTGAGCATTACGGAGTGTGTGAGGTGTGTGTGTGGGGCGTTCAGATCCATCAGCCTCTATTGTATTCTCTATTTGCTGAAAGTACAGCCAGGAGACCATAGCAAGACCCCCCCCCCCCCCCCCCCATGGCCTTCTGCCCAGCATTATCTAAAGCAGCGACCTCATCGCTGACATTACTGGAGCTCTATCTCTGAGCTTCTGAATACTGAAGTGCAACGATCAGAAAGGAGGCTTGCTGCAGCGTGGGGCCCCGGCTGCAGCGTGGAGCCCCGGCTGCAGCGTGGAGCCCCGGCTGCAGCGTGGGGCCCCGGCTGCAGCGTGGGGCCCCGGCTGCAGCGTGGAGCCCCGGCTGCAGCGTGGGGCCCCGGCTGCAGCGTCCTGCTGGTCCTGCTCATGAGTTACTGGGCAGGCCAGGACAGCTGAGAACAATGGGTCATGGTTCAGAACCTCTCGGGGAAGTTGTTGCCCACACCAGAACTCTGTTGTCCATGCTTCACACACACACACCTTTCCTTTAAAGTCAGTGTATTCTACAGCCAGAACACGATGAAGGTAGCTTCACCTGACCGCAGAGGAGCCCGACCCGTCGACTACCGGACACGACTCGGGTTCAGGCTCATCTCCATTCGGTTCTCTTATGCTGTGCTCATGATAACCGACCACAGCACCCACAGCACCCACAGCACCCACAGGACCCACAGGACCCACAGGACCCACAGGACCCACAGAACCCACAGGACCCACAGAACCCACAGGACCCACAGGACCCACAGCACCCACAGCACCCACAGGACCCACAGGACCCACAGGACCCACAGCACCCACAGGACCCACAGGACCCACAGGACCCACAGAACCCACAGGACCCACAGGACCCACAGCACCCACAGAAGCCACAGGACCCACAGCACCCACAGGACCCACAGCACCCACAGAACCCACAGGACCCACAGCACCCACAGAACCCACAGGACCCACAGCACCCACAGCACCCACAGGACCCACAGAACCCACAGCACCCACAGAACCCACAGCACCCACAGCACCCACAGGACCCACAGAACCCACAGCACCCACAGCACCCACAGGACCCACAGGACCCACAGCACCCACAGCACCCACAGGACCCACAGCACCCACAGGACCCACAGGACCCACAGCACCCACAGAACCCACAGCACCCACAGAACCCACAGAAGCCACAGGACCCACAGCACCCACAGCACCCACAGCACCCACAGGACCCACAGCACCCACAGAACCCACAGGACCCACAGCACCCACAGAACCCACAGGACCCACAGCACCCACAGAACCCACAGCACCAACAGGACCCACAGGACCCACAGCACCCACAGGACCCACAGCACCCACAGAACCCACAGGACCCACAGGACCCACAGCACCCACAGAACCCACAGGACCCACAGAACCCACAGGACCCACAGGACCCACAGAACCCACAGAACCCACAGGACCCACAGCACCCACAGAACCCACAGGACCCACAGCACCCACAGAACCCACAGCACCCACAGGACCCACAGGACCCACAGCACCCACAGAACCCACAGCACCCACAGGACCCACAGCACCCACAGAACCCACAGGACCCACAGCACCCACAGAACCCACAGGACCCTGGGACCCACAGAACCCACAGGACCCACAGGACCCACAGCACCAACAGCACCCACAGGACCCACAGGACCCACAGAACCCACAGGACCCACAGCACCCACAGAACCCACAGGACCCACAGGACCCACAGGACCCACAGAACCCACAGGACCCACAGCACCAACAGGACCCACAGGACCCACAGGACCCACAGAACCCACAGGACTGAAAGCTACAGGTGCATTTAATGGGCGGTGGGACATTGTAATGGTTCTCGGAGCACCTTGTTGGCCTCCAACAGCGCTCTGGGATATTAAATGCAACCGCAATGGAATTATAAGACGTTGGGAGCGGGTCTGAACACACAGACGTCCTCCTGCTGCCTGAGGCCGGACACGCAGCTCACAGGCGCTTCAACACATGTCAACGTCTTTAAAGGTGTTTGAAAGTGTTTTTCCAGAACAGAGACCCAGCAGTGGGCCAAAGAGGACATGTGGAATGTTTGGACGTGTAGTTATTTACTACTTATTAATATTAAATACTAATATTAGAGGACTCAGATTATAATACATAGAAATAAAACATTACATATTCCCATTATAGCATATGGTAAATTAATGTTGTCGATTATTCAAATACTGACAGCTGTGAGGCTGAGGAGTGAAATGCTCCTCACAGTGTGGCTTCACTGCAGCCGACTCATCAGGACCGCCTCCTCTGAGAGCCTCACAGCTGATAACAATAGAGCTGTGTTCCTCTGTGTCTTATGACCTGCAGTCCTTCATCCTCTCGGTTGTGGCTTGTTGCGGCGCGGAAGCCTCGTTCTGACCTTCTGAACCATCAGTTGGACTCTTTGATCCTTCAGACGCCGTCGGTCCTCTACTGTGTCTGAGAATCACTTCATTTGACCCAAATGATGGAGTCTGTATTGAGGTTAGGGTGAGGGTTAGGGACGATCTCCATGACCTCTCGTTGCATGACCTCCAGATGTTCTCACAGCACCATGAACACGTTGATCTAACACTCTATTACTGCAAACCAGGTTCCCACCGGCCTCCACTGTGTTCATGCTAATGTAGCCCACCAGAGACGATGATCTGTTACCTGTTAGCTTGTCGTAGCTCTGTGGCGTTAGCCGGTAGACCCGTTAGCTTGTTGCAGCTTTCTGGCTTTAGCCGGTAGACCCGTTAGCTTGTTGCAGCTCTCTGGCGTTAGCCGGTAGACCCGTTAGCTTGCTGTAGCTCTCTGGCGTTAGCCGGTAGACCCGTTAGCTTGCTGTAGCTCTCTGGCGTTAGCCGGTAGACCCGTTAGCTTGTTGCAGCTCTCTGGCGTTAGCCGGTAGACCCGTTAGCTTGCTGTAGCTCTCTGGCGTTAGCCGGTAGACCCGTTAGCTTGTTGCAGCTCTCTGGCGTTGCCAGACCCGTTAGCTTGTTGCAGCTCTCTGGCGTTAGCCGGTAGACCCGTTAGCTTGCTGTAGCTCTCTGGCGTTAGCCGGTAGACCCGTTAGCTTGCTGTAGCTCTCTGGCGTGTGTCCGCTGTGTGGCTGTACCAATCAAGTAGACAACCGATCCATAAGCAAGTAGTCTACCGATCCACAAGCAAGTAGTCTACCGATCCACAAGCAAGTAGACAACCGATCCACAAGCAAGTAGACAACCGATCCACAAGCAAGTAGTCTACCGATCCACAAGCAAGTAGACAACCGATCCACAAGCAAGTAGTCTACCGATCCACAAGCAAGTAGACAACCGATCCACAAGCAAGTAGACTACCGATCCACAAGCAAGTAGACAACCGATCCACAAGCAAGTAGACTACCGATCCACAAGCAAGTAGACTACCGATCCACAAGCAAGTAGACAACCGATCCACAAGCAAGTAGACTACCGATCCACAAGCAAGTAGACTACCGATCCACAAGCAAGTAGACAACCGATCCACAAGCAAGTAGTCTACCGATCCACAAGCAAGTAGACTACCGATCCACAAGCAAGTAGTCTACCGATCCACAAGCAAGTAGACAACCGATCCACAAGCAAGTAGTCTACCGATCCACAAGCAAGTAGACTACCGATCCACAAGCAAGTAGACAACCGATCCACAAGCAAGTAGACTACCGATCCACAAGCAAGTAGACAACCGATCCACAAGCAAGTAGACTACCGATCCACAAGCAAGTAGACTACCGATCCACAAGCAAGTAGACAACCGATCCACAAGCAAGTAGTCTACCGATCCACAAGCAAGTAGACAACCGATCCACAAGCAAGTAGACAACCGATCCACAAGCAAGTAGACAACCGATCCACAAGCAAGTAGACTACCGATCCACAAGCAAGTAGACAACCGATCCACAAGCAAGTAGTCTACCGATCCACAAGCAAGTAGTCTACCGATCCACAAGCAAGTAGACAACCGATCCACAAGCAAGTAGACTACCGATCCACAAGCAAGTAGACTACCGATCCACAAGCAAGTAGACAACCGATCCACAAGCAAGTAGTCTACCGATCCACAAGCAAGTAGACAACCGATCCACAAGCAAGTAGACAACCGATCCACAAGCAAGTAGACAACCGATCCATAAGCAAGTAGACAACCGATCCACAAGCAAGTAGACTACCGATCCACAAGCAAGTAGACAACCGATCCACAAGCAAGTAGACTACCGATCCACAAGCAAGTAGTCTACCGATCCACAAGCAAGTAGACTACCGATCCACAAGCAAGTAGTCTACCGATCCACAAGCAAGTAGACAACCGATCCACAAGCAAGTAGTCTACCGATCCACAAGCAAGTAGTCTACCGATCCACAAGCAAGTAGTCTACCGATCCACAAGCAAGTAGACAACCGATCCACAAGCAAGTAGACAACCGATTCACAAGCAAGTAGACAACCAATCCACAAGCAAGTAGTCTACCGATCCACAAGCAAGTAGACAACCGATCCACAAGCAAGTAGACAACCGATCCACAAGCAAGTAGTCTACCGATCCACAAGCAAGTAGGCTACCGATCCACAAGCAAGTAGACAACCGATCCACAAGCAAGTAGTCTACCGATCCACAAGCAAGTAGACTACCGATCCACAAGCAAGTAGTCTACCGATCCACAAGCAAGTAGTCTACCGATCCACAAGCAAGTAGACTACCGATCCACAAGCAAGTAGACTACCGATCCACAAGCAAGTAGTCTACCGATCCACAAGCAAGTAGATTACCGATCCACAAGCAAGTAGACTACCGATCCACAAGCAAGTAGACTACCGATCCACAAGCAAGTAGTCTACCGATCCACAAGCAAGTAGACTACCGATCCACAAGCAAGTAGACTACCGATCCACAAGCAAGTAGACTACCGATCCACAAGCAAGTAGACAACCGATCCACAAGCAAGTAGTCTACCGATCCACAAGCAAGTAGACTACCGATCCACAAGCAAGTAGACTACCGATCCACAAGCAAGTAGACAACCGATCCACAAGCAAGTAGTCTACCGATCCACAAGCAAGTAGACAACCGATCCACAAGCAAGTAGACTACCGATCCACAAGCAAGTAGACAACCGATCCACAAGCAAGTAGACTACCGATCCATAAGCAAGTAGACAACCGATCCACAAGCAAGTAGACTACCGATCCACAAGCAAGTAGACAACCGATCCACAAGCAAGTAGACTACCGATCCATAAGCAAGTAGACAACCGATCCACAAGCAAGTAGACTACCGATCCACAAGCAAGTAGACAACCGATCCACAAGCAAGTAGAATACCGATCCATAAGCAAGTAGACAACCGATCCACAAGCAAGTAGAGTACCGATCCACAAGCAAGTAGACAACCGATCCACAAGCAAGTAGACTACCGATCCATAAGCAAGTAGACAACCGATCCACAAGCAAGTAGACTACCGATCCACAAGCAAGTAGTCTACCGATCCACAAGCAAGTAGACTACCGATCCACAAGCAAGTAGTCTACCGATCCACAAGCAAGTAGACTACCGATCCACAAGCAAGTAGACTACCGATCCACAAGCAAGTAGACTACCGATCCACAAGCAAGTAGACTACCGATCCACAAGCAAGTAGACTACCGATCCACAAGCAAGTAGACTACCGATCCACAAGCAAGTAGTGTACCGATCCACAAGCAAGTAGTCTACCGATCCACAAGCAAGTAGACTACCGATCCACAAGCAAGTAGACTACCGATCCACAAGCAAGTAGACTACCGATCCACAAGCAAGTAGACAACCGATCCACAAGCAAGTAGTCTACCGATCCACAAGCAAGTAGACAACCGATCCACAAGCAAGTAGACAACCGATCCACAAGCAAGTAGACAACCGATCCACAAGCAAGTAGACTACCGATCCACAAGCAAGTAGACAACCGATCCACAAGCAAGTAGTCTACCGATCCACAAGCAAGTAGACAACCGATCCACAAGCAAGTAGACAACCGAACCACAAGCAAGTAGACAACCGATCCACAAGCAAGTAGACTACCGATCCACAAGCAAGTAGACTACCGATCCACAAGCAAGTAGACTGCGATCCACAAGCAAGTAGACAACCGATCCACAAGCAAGTAGACTACCGATCCACAAGCAAGTAGACAACCGATCCACAAGCAAGTAGTCTACCGATCCACAAGCAAGTAGACAACCGATCCACAAGCAAGTAGTCTACCGATCCACAACAAGTAGACAACCGATCCACAAGCAAGTAGACAACGATCCACAAGCAAGTAGACTACCGATCCACAAGCAAGTAGACAACCGATCCACAAGGGTACATGAGTATTCGCTCTTTGAAGGAAGGTGGATGAGAAGATTAAAACCACTTTATCCTATAGGTGAGAGACACTCAGGTCCAGACGGACGGAGCCGTGTCAGAGTTTAAATGAACACGCCGTGTTGGAGTTCTTTAATCTGTGGAGCCACTGGACACTGAGCAGGAGGGACAGGCCAGAGGATGTCTTGGCACTGAGCAGTTGCTAGGCAACCGGCAACGTTGCTCACCTTCTCATTGATGAAGTGTTCTTGTAGATGAGGACGCATGCAGCTGCAAGCGAGCCACGTGGCTGCATGTGCTGCAGCGGGTCGTCACGTCCATCCGCTGTGTTGAGAGGAAGAGGAAGAGGCTGCTCTGAAAGAGTGGAGTACCAGAGAACACCATGGCATCTCAGTGCATCATAGTGCATCTCAGTGCATCTCAGTGCATCATAGTGCATCTCAGTGCATCATAGTGCATCTCAGTGCATCTCAGTGCATCATAGTGCATCTCAGTGCATCATAGTGCATCATAGTGCATTTTAGTGCATCTCAGTGCATCATAGTGCATTTTAGTGCATCTCAGTGCATCATAGTGCCGCTCAGTGCATCTCAGTGCATCATAGTGCATCTCAGTGCATCATAGTGCATTTTAGTGTATCTCAGTGCATCTCAGTGCATCATAGTGCATCTCAGTGCATCATAGTGCATCTCAGTGCATCATAGTGCATCTATGTGCATCATAGTGCATCATAGTGCAGCTCAGTGCATTATAGTGCATCTCAGTGCATTATAGTGCATCATTTTTACATTACATGTCATTTAGCAGACGCTTTTATCCAAAGCGACTTACAATAAGTGCATTTCAACCTAGAGTACAAACTAAGAACAACAAGAATACAGGAAGTAACATTTCCTCAACATAGTCGAACGACAAAAGTACCATAAGTAAGTGCTATTTAAGAGCCACTGAAGTGCAAATCTGTGTTTTAATCCAGATATAGTCGGAAAAGGTGTGTTTTCAGTCTCCGGGTGAAGATGTAGAGACTTTCTGCTGTCCTGATGTCAGTGGGGAGCTCGTTCCACCACTGAGGAGCAGGACAGCAAACAGTCTGGATGTAGAGTGATGAGCTCGAGGTGCAGGAGGCACAAGGTCGGTTGGCTGTTGCCGGCGGAGCGACGTGCCGGGTGTGCGGTGTGACCATATCCCGGATGTAGGCGGGGCCCGATCCGTTCAGAGCACGATGCGCCAGGACCAGTGTTTTGAAGCGGATACGAGCAGCCACCGGTAACCAGTGGAGAGATCGGAGGGCGGAGTGGTGTGGGTGAAGAGGCTGAAGACCAGTCGAGCTGCTGCATTCTGGATGAGCTGCAGAGGTCGGATGGCCTTAGCAGGTAGACCAGCCAGGAGGGAGTTGCAGTAGTCGAGGCGTGAAATGACCAGAGCCTGGACCAGAACCTGCCGCCTTCTGAGTAAGAAGAGGCCGTATTCTCCTGATGTTGTGCAGCATGGACCTACAGGAACGTTGTCGCAGTGATGTTGGCTGTCGAGCAGAGTTGACTGTCTAGTGTCACCCCGAGGTTCCTGGCAGTCGGGGGCGGGGCCAACACAGAGCTGTTGAAGGTGGTAGTCAGGTCATGGGTGGGGGAGCCTTTCCCTGGAAGGAATAGTAGCTCGGTCTTGTCAGGGTTGATCTTCAGGTGGTGAGCAAACATCCACTGAGAGATGTCGGTCAGATAGGCAGAGATTCGCGCCGCCACCTGTGTTTCGGATGGTGGAAACGAGAAGATCAGTTGGGTGTCATCAGCATAGCTATGGTAGGAGAAGCCATGCGAACGAATGACAGAGCCGAGAGAATTTGTGTACAGAGAGAAGAGGAGGGGACCCAGGACGGAGCCTTGAGGAACCCCAGTAGTGAGAGGAAGAGGAGGGGACCCAGGACGGAGCCTTGAGGAACCCCATAGTGAGAGGAAGAGGAGGGGACCCAGGACGGAGCCTTGAGGAACCCCAGTAGTGAGAGGAAGAGGAGGGGACCCAGGACGGAGCCTTGAGGAACCCCAGTAGTGAGAGGAAGAGGAGGGGACCCAGGACGGAGCCTTGAGGAACCCCATAGTGAGAGGAAGAGGAGGGGACCCAGGACGGAGCCTTGAGGAACCCCAGTAGTGAGAGGAAGAGGAGGGGACCCAGGACGGAGCCTTGAGGGACCCCATAGTGAGAGGACAAGGATCAGACACAGATCCTCTCCACGTTACCCGGTAGTTGTGGTCGTTAAGGTAGGAAGAGAATAGCGCGAGTGCAGTGCCTGAGATCCCAGGTCCTGAAGAGAAGAGATCAGGATCTGGTGGTTCACGGTGTCAAATGCTGCAGAAAGGTCCAGAAGGATAAGGACAGAGGAGAGAGAGAGGATGCTCTAGCAGAGGTGAAGAGACAAGGACCAGAGGAGAGAGAGGATGCTCTAGCAGAGTGAAGGATAAGGACAGAGAGGAGAGAGGCTGCTCTGGCAGGTGAAACTGCTCAGAGACAGCAAGGAGGCCAGTCTCTGTTGGTGGCGGCCTTGAATCAAACTGGTGGCGAGGGTCAAGAAGGTTGTTACTACTGTGTGGAGACAGGAGGAGGACACTTGGGCGCAAGATTAGCTAAGCTCCAGAGTTTTGGAGAGAAAAGGAAGAAGAGACTGGTCTGTAGTTGCTGACTTCAGACGGGTCGAGTGGTTTCTTCAGGAGAGGGTTGACTCTAGCCTCCTTCCAGAGGAAACAGCCAGTTGAGAGGGAGCTGTTAATAAGATGGTGAGGAAGGTCAGAAGGTCAGGAGCAACAGCCTGGAGGATGTGAGACAGGGGTCAAAAGGCATGAGTGGTGGGTGGGCGGAGGTCACTGACTAAGAACTTGATTGGGGAGACAGGGGTGAAAGGAAGAGGAAGGGGGATGAAGAAGTTAGTGTTGGTGAGGTGATAGAAGATGGATTGAAGTAAAGGGAGGAGCGGATGTCGTCTATCTTGTTTGTAAAGTAGTCACAAAGTGGCAGAAGGGTGGAAGGAGGAGGGGCCAGGGGGATGAAGGAGGTTGGAAAAGATAGAGAAGAGTTTTTTAGGGTTAGAGAAGGAAGACCTTGAATTTTGGTCAGGTAGAGGCAGGCTTTTGGCTGCAGAGATAGAGGTGAAGGAGGAGAGGAGAGATTGATGAAGAGCGGAAGTCTTCGGCTTGATTCGATTTAAGCGCCATTTCCTTTCCATCGCTAAGCTACTTGAGGTAAGCTCTCTCGTGGCACCGAGTCCAAACAACCCGCGGAGCAGGAGAGGATTTCCGAACCCGGTCTACCTGTCTTAAAAGGACAAAGAGAATCAAGAGATGAAGACAGGGAAGAGAGGAGAGTGTCTGTGGCAGAGTTTAGGATGCGCCTTGAGTGAGAAGGAGCCAGTTGAGGGACAGCAGATGGGACAAGAGGAGGCCGAGGAGGGAGGGACAGAGGAGGCCAGGGAGGAGGGACAGAGGAGGCCAGGGAGGAGGGACAGAGGAGGCCAGAGAGGAGGACCAGAGAGCAGGACAGAGGAGGCCAGAGAGGGAGGGACAGAGGAGGCCAGGGAGGAGGGACAAAGGAGGGACAGAGGCCAGGGAGGAGGGACAGAGGGAGGACAGAGGAGGACAGAGGAGGAGGACAGAGGAGGGACAGGGGAGGAGGGACAGAGAGGAGGCCAGGGGAGGAGGGACAGAGGAGGACAGAGGGAGGACAGGGAGGGAGGACAGAGAGGAGGACAGAGGAGGCCAGAGAGGAGGGGACAGGGGAGGACAGAGGAGGCCAGAGAGGAGGGACAGAGGAGGAGGACAGAGGAGGACAGGAGGGAGGCCAGAGGAGGCCAGAGGAGGGAGGGGGACAGAGGGTGCAAATGTTGCAGCGTACAGGTGCAGAATCTGCAATGTCGAAATATGTGTGGGTTGTCAGTACCAGAGGCGAGAGAGAGTAAAGAGATTGGAAAGAAGTGATCAGAGACATGGAGAGGAGTCACAGTGAAGGTTAGAAGGTAGAGCAGCTTCTAGTGGACATGGAGAGGAGTCACACTGAGGTTAGAGAGGGTAGAGCAGCTTCTGAGTGGACATGGAGAGGAGGTCACAGTGAGGTTAGAGATAGAGGCAGCTTCTGAGTGGACATGGAGGAGGAGTCACAATGAGGTTAGGATGTGGGCAGCCTACAAGTGGACATGGAGGAGGGTCACAGTGAGGAGTTAGAGGGTAGAGCAGCTTCTAGTGGACATGGAGGGTCACAGTGAGGTTAGAGGTGAAGCAGCTTCTAGTGGACATGGAGAGGTCACAGTGAGGGTTAGAGGTGAGAGCAGCTTCTAGTGGACACGGAGAGGAGGTCACAGTGAGGTTAGAGGTAGAGGCAGCCTTCTAGTGGACATGGGGAGGGTCACAGTGAGGAGGTTAGAGGTAGAGGCAGCTTCTGAGTGGACATGGAGGAGTCACAGTGAGGTTAGGAGGTAGAGGCAGCTTCTGAGTGGACATGGAGGAGTCACAGTGAGGTTAGAGGTAGAGGCAGCTTCTGAGTGGACATGGAGAGGTCACAGTGAGGTTGAGAGATAGAGCAGCTTTCTAGTGGACATGGAGAGGAGTCACAGTGAGGGTTGGAGGTGGGCAGCTTCTGAGTGGCCATGGAGAGGAGTCACGGTGAGGTTAGAGGTAGAAGCAGCTTCTGGAAGTGGACATGGAGAGGAGGTCACAGTGAGGTTAGAGGTAGAGCAGCTTCTAGTGGACATGGAGTCAAGGTGGTTGCCGGCTTTGTGAGAGTGGGAGGAGGGACTGGTGAGAGGTTAAAGGAAGACCCAGGAAGAGTTAGAGATCACATGACTTCTCTGTCTGGATGTTGAAGTCACCCAGAAGGATGAGGCGGGGGGCATTCAGAAGAAGTCCGAATGGGGAGGGGCGATCGAGCTCTTCAAGAAATCTCCCAAAAAAAGAGAACCAGGGTGAGAGAACAACAATGTGCAGTTGAGCGGATGAGTAATGTGCAATCACAGCATGGAACTCCAAAAGTCAGTGGGATAAAGAGTGACAGCGGGTAAAGAGAGAAACATACATGTGGGTGAGATGAGATGACCTGTGGCTCCACCCGACCAGAGGGTCTGGTGTGGCTGAAGAGGGAGAAGGCCGAGGAGAGAGCAGCCGGGGTAGAGCGTGTTGTCTGCTGTGATCCAGGTCTCAGTAAGGAGCCAGGAAGTCAGCGACTGCTCCATGGCAAAGCCAGAGATGAAGGAGTCAGCCTTGCGGTTGGCTGACTGACCGTTCCCAGAGGCCTCCTGTGACAAAGGTGCACTGGGTGTAAGGTAGAGGCGGTGTGGCAGCTGGTGTCTGATTTGGCCTCGGCTGCTGGTGATTGGCAATCACTCAGCGAGCGAGAGCCACCTATAAAAGCTGCCACTTTCGAGGAGTGGAGAGGAGAGGTGAGCTTAGAGAGCCTGCGTGTTTCGCGGTCTGCTTGGTGCCGTGTGACAGCAGGCCAATAAAACATGTCTTGGGGCCGAAACCTCGTGCTGTCTGGCGGATCACTTGGTGCTGGGAAACCTTACGGGTGGCGGCCTCGGGCGTGCTACATTGGAGCCCAACGTGGGGGCCCTGAGGACCCAGTGCCTGAGGAGGGAGCCAGACCAGGAGGAAAGAGCTGATGAGCAGCTTGGCAGATACTGGCCGAGATAGAGATGGGGGCTGGGCACAGGCGGAGAGAGCACGCCTGTTCCTCGAGAACCCTCAGCGAAACCCGCTGGGAGCAGACTCCCGTTCCCCGTGACCCGTCGCACTTGGCCGACCCCGAGGTCCAGGACCCATCGGGCTGCGACCCCATTTGAGCCTCAGGACCCGTCGGGCTGCCGACCCCTGAGGTCCAGGAGCCCGTCGGGCTGCAGAACCCGAGGGTCAGGACCCGTCGGGCTGCCCGACCCCAGAGCCCCAGGACCCGTCGGGACTGCCGACCCCTGAGGTCCAGGAGCCGTCGGAGCTGCGGACCCAGAGCCCCCAGGACCGTCGGGCTGCGACCCCCATTTGAGCCCCAGGACCCGTCGGGCTGCGACCCGAGTCCCAGGAGCCGTCCCGGGAATTGCGGACCCCAGAGCCCCAGGACCACGTCGGAGCTGCAGAACCCCGAGGTCCAGGACCACGTCGGGCTGCCGACCCCAGAGCCCCAGGACCGGTCGGGCTGCCGACCCTGAGGTCAGGGGCCCGTCGAGCTGCCGACCCCAGAGCCCCAGGACCCGTCGGAGCTGCGGGCCGGTCCAGGAGCCGTCGGAGCTGCCGGACCCAGAGCCCCAGGACCCGTCGGGCTGCCCGATTCCCGAGGTCAGGACCGTCAGTGGTGGCCGACCCCAGGCCCCAGGACCCGTCGGGCTGCCGACCCCTGAGGTCCAGGGAGCCGTCGGGAGCTGCGGACCCAGAGCCCCAGGACTCGGCGGAGCTGCAGAACCCGAGGTCCAGAACCTGCGTCGGGAGCTGCCGACCGCTGAAGTCCAGGACCCGTCCGGAGCTGCCCGTCGAACCCGAGGTCAGGATCCGTCGGGCTGCCGACCCCGAGGCCGACCCGTGGGGAGGAGCCGACTCTCGGATCCCGGGCCCCTGTCAGGTACCAGCTACAGCTCGCCCGGCCGTCCTTCCCGGCGGTCCCGGCTCCCCGTTCGGACCCAGTGATCAGCTCCCGTCCGAACCCCAGAGCCCCCACCTCCCTAAGCCCAGTCAGGCCCAGGGGCCCCCTCCGGCCGAGGCATTGTCGGTCCCAGGGCGGTCTGGGCCTCCTCCATGCCCAAGCTCTCGTGAGGGGGAAGTAGGATTGAGCAGGAGGGTCGACCCTAAATCAGGAAGTGGTGGGGAGTGTGGCAGCTGTGTGCTGATTTGGCCTCGGCTGCTGGTGATTGGCAATCTCCAGCAGCCGAGGCCACCTATATAAAGCTGCCACTCGAGGTGGAGAGGAGAGGTGAGCAGAGCCGCGTGTTTTCTTGATCTGCTTGGTTGTAAGTGTGTGGGCCAATAAAACATGTCTTGGAGAGCAAACCTCGTGCTGTCTGGCCCGGATCCTTGGTGCTGGAAACCCCACAGGTGGCGGCCTCGGGCGTGCTACAAGCGGGTAGGAAGGAGAACAGAGGAGGGGTTCGGTACGCTGAATGAGCTTGAGTCCTATAGCCAACTACAGTGAGATACGCACAGGTATGGAAAAGACACACATATTCACAAAAAATGAAATACTCCAGCCACCCACGAAAGACTCCTTGGAAGACTCCTATGTCTTTGTCCTCCAGTCACCCGACTCCAACGAGAAGACTCCCTATGTCTTTGTCCTCAGTCTTCGTCCTCAGTCACGCTGGCAGCACAAGGCCCGATCGGTTATGAGCCCAAGTTGGTGCCAATTACCTCCAGCCGCGTTGACACACCGCCCCTTGCCCATATGGTATTCAAATGACGGCCTCAATAGAAACCAGGTGATGACGCTTTCGTCCAATCAGTATGAAGATTCCGGTGTCGGAACACGGGACTCAACTATCTCCCAAAAACAAATCCTAAAACAGGACAGACTAACAATCTAGCAGCTTCAAACAACAAATACAACAGTAATTTAGCAGATGAAACTAGTTTTAAACAAAGATACTTATGCTTGGATCCAAAGTAGTCAGAGTGTCCAGGGGAAACAGGACACAGCTCTGCTATAAACAAATCCTAAAACAGGACAGACTAACAATCCTAGCAGCTTCAAACAACAAATACAACAGTAACTTAGCAGATCAAACTAGTTTAAAGAAGATACTTAGCAGGATCCAAGTAGTCAGTAGTCTACTTCTCACAGGTAGAAGATGCACACTGCAGACTTAGTGCATCTCAGTGCATCTCAGTGCATCACTTAGTGCATCTCAAGTTGCATCTTAAGCGATTCAGTGCATCATAGTACATCTCAGTTGCATCATAGTGCATCTCAGTGCATCATGGTGCATCATGAGTCGCATCTCAGTGCATCATACTGCATCTCAGTGCATCATAGTGCATCATAGTGCATCTCAGTGCATCATAGTGCATCTCAGTGCATCATAGTGCATCTCAGTGCATCATAGTGCATCTCAGTGCATCATAGTTGCATCTCAGTGCATCTCAGTGCATCATAGTACATCTCAGTGCATCATAGTGCATCATAGTGCATCTCAGTTGCATCATAGTGCATCTCAGTGCATCTCAATGATGCATCATAAAGGTGCATCTCCAGTGCATCATAGTGCATCATAGTGCATCTCAGTTGCATCATAGTGATTCAGTGCATCATCGTGCATCTCCAGGTGCATCATAGTGATTCAGTGCATCATCGTGCATCTCAGTGCATCATAGTGATTCAGTGCATCATAGTGAGTCAGTGCATCCACTTAGTAGTGATTCAGTGCATCTTAAATTGCATCTCAGTGCATCATCGATGCATCTCAGTGCATCATCGTGCATCCGTAAGTGCACGTCATAGTGCATCTCAGTACATCATGTCGTGCATTGGGTGCATTTGGTGCATCTCAGGTGCATCATAGTGCATCATGATGCATCGCTCGTGCATCTCAGTGCATATCGTGGATCTCAGTGCATCATCGTGCATCATAGTGCATCTTAGTACATCAGCCGATACATTATAGTGCATTTAGTGCATCTCAGTGCATCATCGTGCATCGCAGTGCATCATCGTGCATCTCAGTGCATCATAGTGCATCTCAGTACATCATCGTGCATCTCTGCAGCTCAGTGCATCATAGTGCATCTCAGTGCATCATAGTGCAACTCAGTGCATTATGGTGCATCATAATTGCAGCTCAGTGCGTCATAATTGCGCTCCAGTGTGTTGTCTGTTGCATCTCAGTGCATCCATAGTGCATCTCAGTGCAACTCAGTGCATCATCGTGCATCTCAGTGCATCATAGTGCATCTCAGTGCATCATATTGCATCTCAGTGCATCTCAGTGCATAAATTTTCAGTGCATCTCATAAATTGCGCCGTAGTGATTCAGTGCATCATAGTGCATCATAGTGATTCCAGTGCATCATAGTGATTCAGTGCACCATAGTACATCTCAGTGCACCATAGTGCATCTCAGTGCACCTCAGTGCATCATAGTGATTCAATTTGTCTGTGTTCATTGCATCATAGTGATTCAGTGCATCATAGTGCATCTCAGTGCATCTCGGTACATCATAGTGCATCTCAGTGCATCATAGTGAATCAAGTGCATCTCCAGTGCATTATAGTGCATCATAGTGCATCATAAGTGCATCTCAGTGCATCTCAGTGCATCATAGTTGTCATCTCAGTGCATCATAGTGCATCTCAGTTGCATCATAGTGATGTCTCAGTTGCATCATAGTGTCTCAGTGCATCTCAGGTGCATTATAGTGCATCTCAGTTGCATCATAGTGCATCATAATTGCATCTCAGTGCATCATGGTTGCATCTCAGTGCCATCATTAGTGAGATCTCAGTGCATCATAGTGAATCTCAATTGCATCTCAGTGCATTATAGTGCATCTCAGTGCATCATAGTAGCATCTCAGTTGCATCTTAGTGCATTATAGTGCATCATAGTGCATCTCACTGCATCATGTGTAGTGCAGCTCGAGTGCATCATAAGTGAATCTCCAAGTGCATCATAGTGAATCTCCAATTGCATCTCAGTGCATTATGGTGCATCTCAGTGCATCATAGTGCATCTTAGTGCATTATAGTTGCATCATAGTGCATCTCAGTGCGCATCATGGTGCAGCTCAGTGCATCATAGTGCAGAGGACCAAACTCGATGTCTCATGTTAACTTCTCATGTTGGCAGGCTGCAAGAACTCCGAGGCTCCCTGAGCTTCTCAGGAGGCTGCCGTGGAGGCAGGACACTTGGGACATTCAGGGTCATAAGGGTCAAGTGGTCCCTTACTGTATATTCCAACAGGTTGGTACCTTGTTGACACACGGCACATGGAAGACTTTACACCTGAGAAAGTAAAGAAATGCGTTCAAGTTATCAAGAAAGTGAAAGAAAGTTACTTCCAATTAAATATGTTTTAAGACCCGCCTGTGCCCAACTAACTCTCTCTATCTCTCAGTTTCTCTCTTTCTCCCTCTATCTCTGTCTTTCTATCTCTCTCTTTCTCCTATCCCTCTCTTTCTCCCTCTATCTCTGTCTCTCTATTTCTCTTTCTCCCCTTTATCCTCTCTCTTTCTCCCTCTATCTCTGTCTCTCTATTTCTCTTTCTCCCTTTATCCCTCTTTCTCCCTCTATCTCTGTCTCTCCTATTTCTCTTTCTCCCTCTATCCTCTCTTTCTCCCTCTATCTCTCTGTCTCTATATCTCTCTCTATCCATCTTCCTCTGTATCTGTCTTTCACTCATCATTTCTCTAACTGCTTCTGTGCACAGTCTCTAGATTACCATAACAACCAATGGCTGAAATGTGCCCCTTCAAAACAATGCAGCATTCCAGTGCTAGTGCTCCTGCCAACAGAACCCCCCCTTCCTGATCCACCATCACAGGCACCCTTGGGTCCTGGGATGAAAGTGAAACGATGCAATTACAGATTGTGTGAGGTTATTGTGTGTGGGGCGTTCAGATCCATCAGCCTCTATTGTATTCTCTATTTGCACAGAAAGTACAGCCAGGAGACCATAGCAAGACCCCATGGCCTTCTGCCCAGCATTATCTAAAATGGCATGACCTCGCCGCTAGACATTGCGAACTATCTCTGAGCTTCTGAGATACTGAAGTACTGTGATCAGAAAGGAGGCTTGCTGCGGCGTGGGGCCCCGGCTGCAGCGTGGAGCCCCGGCTGCAGCGTGGGGCCCCGGCTGCAGCGTGGGGCCCCGGCTGCAGCGTGGAGCCCAGGCTGGCAACGTGGAGCCCGGCTGCAGGCGTGGGGCCCGGCTGCAGCGTCCTGCTGGTCCTGCTCATGAGGTTACTGGGCAGGCCAGGACAGCTTCAAAACAATGGGTCATGGTTCCAGAACCTCTCGGGAAGTTGTTGCCCACACCAGAACTCTGTTGTCCATGCTTCACACACACACACCTTTCCTTTAAAGTCAGTGTATTCTACAGCCCAGAACAACCTGCGATGAAGGTAGCTTCACCTGACGCAGAGGGCCCGACCGTCGACTACGGACACGACTCGGAGTTCTAGGCTCATCATCCATTCGGTTCTCTTATGCTGTACTCTCATGATGATAACCGACCACCAGCACCCGCGCCCACAGGTTGGACCCACAGGACCCACAGGACCCACAGGACCCACAGGACCCCACAGAACCCACAGGACCCACAGAACCCCTTTTCCTGGGACCCACAGGACCCTGGCACCCACAGCACCCACAGGGACCCACAGGACCCACAGGACCCACAGCTTCCCACAGGACCCACAGGACCCACAGGACCCACAGACCCACAGGACCCAGCACCTGGGACCCACAGCACAGAAGCCACAGGCCACAGCACCACAGGACCCACAGCACCTGAACCCCAGAACCACAGGACCCCACAGCACCCACAGAACCCTGGGACCCACAGCACCCACAGCACCCACAGGACCCCAGAACCCACAGCACCCCAGAACCCACAGCACCCACAGCACCCCTGGGACCCACAGAACCCACAGCACCCACAGACACAGCACACAGCACCCACAGGACCCACAGAGACCCACAGCACCCCACAGCACCCACAGGACTTTAGAACCCTTTCCCAGGACCCACAGCACCCACAGCACCCCCACCCACAGGACCCCAGCACCCCACAGAACCCACAGCACCCACAGGAGCCACAGAAGCCACAGGACCACAGCATTTTGGGACTAGCACCCACAGCACCCCACAGGACCCACAGGACCCACAGGCACCCACAGGACCCCACAGCACCTGGAACCCACAGCACCCACAGGACCCCACAGCACCCAGCTTTAGGACCCTGGCACCCACAGAACCCACAGAACCCACAGCACCCCACCCAGAACCCACAGCACACCACAGGACCCCAGCTTACAGGACCCACAGCACCCACACAGGACTGGCAGCACCCACCTGGAACCCACAGGACCCCACAGGCACCCACAGTGAGACTGGCACCAACCCCAGGACCCACAGGACCCTGGCAGAACCCCAGGACCCACAGGACCCTGCAGAACAGAACCCCACAGAACCCACAGGACCCACAGCACCCACAGAACCCACAGGACCCAGATTTTGGCACCTGGGACACAGGAACCCACAGAACCCACAGCACCCCACAGGACCCACCAGGACCCACAGCACCCACAGCACCCACAGGACCCACAGCACCCCACAGAACCCCGGACCCACAGGATTGCTTCCAGGCAGGACCCACAGAACCCACAGGACCCACAGGTTCCCTTCCAGAACCCACAGCGCCCCACCACAGGACCCACATGAACCCACAGCACCCACAGGACCCACAGGGACCCACAGCATAACAGCACCCACAGGACCCCACAGGACCCACAGCACCCCACAGGACCCACAGCACCCCAGAACCCAGATAAGTCCCAGGACCCACAGGACCCACAGGTTGGATGGACCCACAGAACCCACAGGACCCACAGCACCAACAGGACCCACAGGACCCACAGGACTTCCACAGAACCCACAGGACTACCAAGCTACAGGTGCATTTAATGGGCGGTGGGACATTGTAATGTCAGTTCTCGGAGCACCTGGTAACAGCCTCAACAGCGCTCTGGGATATTAAATGTAACCGCAATGGAATTATAAGGCGTTGGGGAGGCGGGTCTGAACACACAGGCGATCCTCCTGCTGCCTGAGGCGGACACGCAGCTCACAGGCGCTTCAACACTATCAACGTCTTTAAAGGTGTTTGAAAGTGTTTTTCCAGAACAGAGACCCAGCAGTGGGCCAAAGAGACATATGGAATGTTTGGACGTGTGGTTATTTTACTACTTATTAATATTAAAATACTAATATTAGAGGACTCAGATTATAATACATGAAATAAAAACATTACATATTCCCATTATAGCATATGGTAAAATTAATGTTTATCGATTATTCAAATACTGACAGGCTGTGAGGCTGAGGAGTGAAATGCTCCTCACAGTGTGGCTTCACTGCAGCCGAACTCATCAGTTGACCGCCTCCTCTGAAGAGCCTCACAGCTGATAACCAATAGAGCTGTGTTCCTCTGTGTCTTGCTGACCTGCAGTCTTTAATCCTCTCGGTTGTGGCTTGTTCAGGCTGTGAAGCCTCGTCCTGATGGTCCTGAGCCAGTGATGGCAGTGCAGTGATCTTAACAGTGAGCGATCACAGTGATCACAGTGACAAGTAGTCTGCCGATCACAAGCAAGTAGACCTTGATCCGCAAGTAGACAACGATCCACAAGCAAGTAGACTGCCGATCCACAAGCAAGTAGACAACAGTCCACAAGCAAGTAGACTACGATCCACAGCTTAGTGAACCTTGATCACAAGCCACAAGCAAGTAGTCTACGATCCACAAGCAAGTGAACAACGATCCACAAGCAGTGAACTACGATCCTGGCAGACAACCGATCCACAAGCAAGTAGACTACCGATCCACAAGCAAGTAGACAACCGATCACAAGCAAGTAGACTACCGATCCACAAGCAAGTAGACAACGATCCACAAGCAGTAGACTACCGATCCACAAGCAAGTAGACACCGATCCACAAGCAAGTAGACTACCGATCCACAAGCGTGAACCTTGATCCACAAGCAAGTAGACAACGATACACAATCCTGTGATCAACCGATCCACAAGCAAGTAGACTACCGATCCACAAGCAAGTAGACAACGATCCACAAGCAAGTAGACTACCGATCCACAAGCAAGTAGAACCGATCCACAAGCAAGTAGTGAACTACCGATCCACAAGCAAGTAGACTACCGATCCACAAGCAAGTAGACAACGATCCACAAGCAAGTAGACTACCGATCCACAAGCAAGTAGACTACCGATCCACAAGCAACAATGAACAGATCCACAAGCAAGTCTACCGATCCACAAGCAAGTAGACAACCGATCCACAAGCAAGTGAACTACCGATCCACAAGCAAGTAGACTACCGATCCACAAGCAAGTAACCGATCCACAAGCAAGTAGACTACGATCCACAAGCAAGTGAACTGCGATCCACAAGCAAGTAGACAACGATCCACAAGCAAGTAGACTACCGATCCACAAGCAAGTAGACTACCGATCCACAAGCAAGTAGACAACCGATCCACAAACAAGTAGTCTACGATCCACAAGCAAGTGAACTACCGATCCACAAGCAAGTAGTCTACCGATCCACAAGCAAGTAGACAACGATCCACAAGTAGTAGACTACCGATCCACAAGCAAGTAGACTACCGATCCACAAGCAAGTAGACAACGATCCACAAGCAAGTAGACTACCGATCCACAAGCAAGTGAACTACCGATCCACAAGCAAGTAGACTACCGATCCACAAGCAAGTAGACTACCGATCCACAAGCAAGTAGACGATCCACAAGTACTACCGATCCACAATACGATCCACAAGCAAGTAGACTACCGATCCACAAGCAAGTGAACAACGATCCACAAGCAAGTAGACTACCGATCCACAACAAGTAGACTACCGTCCACAAGCAAGTAGACTACCGATCCACAAGCAAGTAGACTACCGATCCACAAGCAAGTAACCGATCCACACAAGTAGTCTACCGATCCACAAGCAAGGAGACAACCGATCCACAAGCAAGTAGACTACCGATCCACAAGCAAGTAGTCTACCGATCCAAATGAACAACGATCCACAAGCAAGTAGACTACCGATCCACAAGCAAGTAGACAACCGATCCACAAGCAAGTAGACTACGATCCACAAGCAAGTGAACTACGATCCACAAGCAAGTAGACTACCGATCCACAAGCAAGTAGACGATCCACAAGCAAGTAGACTACCGATCACAAGCAAGTAGACTACGATCCACAAGCAAGTAGACTACGATCCACAAGCAAGTGATCTACGATCCACAAGCAAGTAGACTACCGATCCACAACCAATGAACAACGATCCACAAGCAAGTGACTACCGATCCACAAGCAAGTAGACTACCGGTCCACAAGCAAGTAGACTATCGATCCACAAGCAAGTAGACAACCGATCCACAAGCAAGTAGAACCAACGATCCACAAGCAAGTAGTCTACGATCCACAAGCAAGTGAACAACCGATCCACAAGCAAGTAGTCTACCGATCCACAAGCAAGTAGACTACGATCCACAAGCAAGTAGACTACCGATCCACAAGCAAGTAGACTACCGATCCACAAGCAAGTAGTCTACCGATCCACAAACAAGAAGAAAAACGATACACAAGCAAGTAGTCTACGATCCACAAGCAAGTAGACTACGATCCACAAGCAAGTAGACAACTGATCCACAAGCAAGTGAACCGATCCACAAGCAAGTAGACAACGATCCACAACAAGTCTACCGATCCACAAGCAAGTAGACTACCGATCCACAAGCAAGTAGACTACCGATCCACAAGCAAGTAGACAACCGATCCACAAAGTAGTCTACCGATCCACAAGCAAGTAGACAACCGATCCACAGATCCACAATGAACTACTGATCCACAAGCAAGTAGACTACCGATCCACAACAAGTAGTCAACCGATCCACAAGCAAGTAGACTGCGATCCACAAGCAAGTAGACTACCGATCCTCAAGCAAGTAGACAACCGCTCCACAAGCAAGCAGACTTCCGGTCCACAAGCAAATGAACAACCGATCCACAAGCAAGTAGACTACCGATCCACAAGCAAGTAGACTACCGATCCACAAGCAAGTAGACAACCGATCCACAAGCAAGTAGACTACCGATCCACAAGCAAGTAGACAACCGATCCACAAGCAAGTAGACTACCGATCCACAAGCAAGTAGACTACCGATCCACAAGCAAGTAGACTACCGATCCACAAGCAAGTAGTCTACCGATCCACAAGCAAGTAGTCTACCGATCCACAAGCAAGTAGACTACCGATCCACAAGCAAGTGAACAACCGATCCACAAGCAAGTAGACTACCGATCCACAAGCAAGTAGACAACCGATCCACAAGCAAGTAGTCTACCGATCCACAAGCAAGTAGTCTACCGATCCACAAGCAAGTAGACTACCGATCCACAAGCAAGATCTACGATCCACAAGCAAGTAGACGATCCACAAGCAAGTAGACAACCGATCCACAAGCAAGTAGACTACCGATCCACAAGCAAGTGAACTACCGATCCACAAGCGTGAACAACCGATCCACAAGCAAATGAACAACCGATCCACAAGCAAGTAGTCTACCGATCCACAAGCAAGTAGACAACGATCCACAAACAAGTAGACAACCGATCCACAAGCAAGTAGTCTACCGATCCACAAGCAAGTAGACTACCGATCCACAAGCAAGTAGACAACCGATCCACAAGCAAGTAGTCTACCGATCCACAAGCAAGTAGACAACCGATCCACAAGCAAGTAGACTACCGATCCACAAGCAAGTAGACTACCGATCCACATAAAGCAAGTGGACTACCGATCCACATCAAGTAGACTACCGATCCACAAGCAAGTGAACAACGATCCACAAGCAAGTAGTCTACCGATCCACAAGCAAGTAGACTACCGATCCACAAGGTACAAGATAGTGATCCACAAGCAAGTAGACAACGATCCACAAGCAAGTAGACTACCGATCCACAAGCAAGTAGACTACCGATCCACAAGTAGACAAGTAGACAGATCACAAGCAAGTAGACTACCGATCCACAAGCAAGTAGACTACGATCCACAAGCAAGTAGACTACCGATCCACAAGCAAGTAGTCTGATCCACCAAGTGATCTACGATCCACAAGCAAGTAGACAACCGATCCACAAGCAAGTAGACAACCGATCCACAAGCAGCAAGTAGTCTACCGATCCACAAGCAAGTAGAACCGATCCACAAGCAATGAACTACGATCCACAAGCAAGTAGACTGATCCATCCACAAACTGATCCACAAGTAGACTACGATCCACAAGTAGACTACCGATCCACAAGCAAGTAGACTACGATCCACAAGCAAGTAGTCTACGATCCACAAGCAAGTAGACAGCGATCCACAAGCAAGTAGACTACCGATCCACAAGCAAGTAGACAACCGATCCACAAGCAAGTAGACAACCGATCCACAAGTAGACTACCGATCCACAAGCAAGTAGACTACCGATCCACAAGCAAGTAGACAACGATCCACAAGAGTGAGATCCACAAGCAAGTAGACTACGATCCACAAGCAGTGAACGATCCACAAGCAAGTAGACAGCGATCCACAAGCAAGTAGTCTACCGATCCACAAGCAAGTAGACTACCGATCCACAAGCAAGTAGACAACCGGACAATCTACGATCCACAAGCAAGTGAACGATCACAAGCAAGTAGACTACCGATCCACAAGCAAGTAGACAACCGATCCACAAGCAAGTAGCGATCCACAGCCAAGTAGACAACCGATCCACAAGCAAGTAGTCTACCGATCCACAAGCAAGTGACTACCGATCCACAAGCAAGTAGACAACGATCCACAAGCAAGTAGATCACCAACGATCCACAAGCAAGTAGACTACCGATCCACAAGCAAGTAGACAACCGATCCACAAGCAAGTAGTCTACCGATCCACAACAAGTGAACCGATCCACAAGCAAGTAGACTACGATCCACGATCCACAAGCAAGTAGACAACCGATCCACAAGCAAGTAGTCTACCGATCCACAAGCAATGAACAGCGATCCACAAGCAAGTAGACAACGATCCACAAGCAAGTGAACCGATCCACAAGCAAGTGACTAACCGATCCACAAGCAAGTAGACAACGATCCACAAGCAAGTAGACAACCGATCCACAAGCAAGTAGCCTACCGACCCACAAGCAAGTGAACCGATCCACAAGCAAGTAGTCTACCGATCCACAAGCAAGTAGACTACCGATCCACAAGCAAGTAGACAACGATCCACAAGCAAGTAGCAGATCCACAAGCAAGTAGTCTACCTCCACAAGCAAGTAACTACCGATCACAAGCAAGTAGACTACCGATCCACAAGCAAGTAGATTACCGATCCACAAGCAAGTAGTCTACCGATCCACAAGCAAGTAGACAACCGATCCACAAGAAAGTAGACAACCGATCCACAAGCAAGTAGTCTACCGATCCACAAGCAAGTAGACTACCGATCCACAAGCAAGTAGACTACGATCCACAAGCAAGTAGACTACCGATCCACAAGCAAGTAGCTACAGTAGTCTACCGATCCACAAGTAGACAACGATCCACAAGCAAGTAGTCTACCGATCCACAAGCAAATGAACCCGATCCACAAGCAAGTAGACAACCGATCCACAAGCAAGTAGACAACCGATCCACAAGCAAGTAGACAACCGATCCACAAGCAAGTAGTCTACCGATCCACAAGCAAGTGAACAACGATCCACAAGCAAGTAGACTACCGATCCACTACCGATCCACAAGCAGTAGACTACCGATCCACAAGCAAGTAGACAACCGATCCACAAGCAAGCACAGTAGACTACCGATCCACAAGCGATCCACAAGCAAGTAGACTACCGATCCACAAGCAAGTAGACAACGATCCACAAGCAAGTAGTCTACCGATCCACAAGCAAGTAGTCTACCGATCCACAAGCAAGTAGTCTACCGATCCACAAGCAAGTAGACAACCGATCCACAAGCAAGTAGACTACCGATCCACAAGCAAGTGTTCACCGATCCACAAGCAAGTAGACAACCGATCCACAAGCAAGTAGACTCCACAAGCAAGTAGACTACCGATCCACAAGCAAGTAGACTACCGATCCACAAGCAAGTAGACAACCGATCCACAAGCAAGTAGTCTACCGATCCACAAGCAAGTAGACTACCGATCCACAAGCAAGTAGATCCACAACCGATTCCACAAGCAAGTAGTCTTCCGATTCACAAGCAAGTAGACTACCGATCCACAAGCAAGTAGACACCGATCCACAAGCAACGATCCACAAGCAAGTAGACAACGATCCACAAGCAAGTAGTCTGATCACAAGCAAGTAGACAGCGATCCACAAGCAAGTAGACTACCGATCCACAAGTGAACACCGATCCACAAGCAAGTAGTCTACCGATCCACAAGCAAGTAGACTACCGATCCACAAGCAAGTAGACAACCGATCCACAAGCAAGTAGACTACCGATCCACAAGCAAGTAGTCTACCGATCCACAAGCAAGTAGTCTACCGATCCACAAGTAAGTAGACAACCGATCCACAAGCAAGTAGACTACCGATCCACAAGCAAGTAGACTACCGATCCACAAGTAGTCCGATCCACAAGCAAGTAGACTACCGATCCACAAGCAAGTAGACAACGATCCCACAAGCAAGTGAACCGATCCACAAGCAAGTAGACAACGATCCACAAGCAAGTACGATCCACAAGCAGTAGACAACCGATCCACAAGCAAGTGGACATCCGATCCACAAGCAAGTAGACTACCGATCCACAAGCAAGTAGACTACCGATCCACAAGCAAGTAGACTACCGATCCACAAGCAAGTAGACTACCGATCCACAAGCAAGTAGACAACCGATCCACAAGCAAGTAGTAACGATCCACAAGCAAGTAGTCTACCGATCCACAAGCAAGTGAACCGATCCACAAGCAAGTAGACTACGATCCACAAGCAAGTGAACAACCGATCCACAAGCAAGTAGTCTACCGATCCACAAGCAAGTAGACAACCGATCCACAAGCAAGTAGTCTACCGATCCACAAGCAAGTAGACTACCGATCCACAAGCAAGTAGACTACCGATCCACAAGCAAGTAGACAGCATCCACAAGTAGTCTACCGATCCACAAGCAAGTAGACTACTGATCCACAAGCAAGTAGACTACCGATCCACAAGCAAGTAGTCTACCGATCCACAAGCAAGTAGACTACCGATCCACAAGCAAGTAGACAACCGATCCACAAGCAAGTAGACTACCGATCCACAAGCAAGTAGACAACCGATCCACAAGCAAGTAGTCTACCGATCCACAAGCAAGTAGACAACCGATCCACAAGCAAGTAGACAACCGATCCACAAGCAAGTAGTCTACCGATCAAGCAAGTAGACTACCGATCCACAAGCAAGTAGACAACCGATCCACAAGCAAGTAGTCTACCGATCCACAAGCAAGTAGACAACCGATCCACAAGCAAGTAGTCTACCGATCCACAAGCAAATGAGACAACGATCCACAAGCAAGTAGACTGCGATCCACAAGCAAGTAGAACCGATCCACAATGAACTACGATCCACAAGCAAGTAGTCTACGATCCACAAGCAAGTAGACTACCGATCCACAAGCAAGTGAACTACCGATCCACAAGCAAGTAGTCTACCGATCCACAAGCAAGTAGACGATCCACAAGCAAGTAGACTGCGATCCACAAGCAAGTAGACAACCGATCCACAAGCAAGTAGACTACCGATCCACAAGCAAGTAGACAACCGATCCACAAGCAAGTAGACTACCGATCCACAAGCAAGTAGTCTACCGATCCACAAGCAAGTAGACAACCAATCCACAAGATCCACAAGCAAGTAGACTACCGATCCACAAGCAAGTAGACTACCGATCCACAAGCAAGTAGACAACCGATCCACAAGCAAGTAGACTACCGATCCACAAGCAAGTAAACTACCGATCCACAAGCAAGTAGACAACGATCCACAAGCAAGTAGTCTACCGATCCACAAGCAAGTAGACACAGCAAGTAGACAACGATCCACAAGCAAGTAGTCACCGATCCACAAGCAAGTAGTCTGATCCACAAGCAGAACCGATCCACAAGCAAGTAGACAACGATCCACAAGCAAGTAGACTACCGATCCACAAGCAAGTAGTCTACCGATCCACAAGTGAACAACGATCCACAAACAAGTAGTCTACCGATCCACAAGCAAGTAGACTACCGATCCACAAGCAAGTAGACAACCGATCCACAAGCAAGTAGACTACCGATCCACAAGCAAGTGACCGATCCACAAGTAGACTACGATCCACAGCAAGTAGACTACCGATCCACAAGCAAGTAGACTACGATCCACAAGCAAGTAGACAACCGATCCACAAGCAAGTGAACTACCGATCCACAAGCAAGTAGACTACCGATCCACAAGCAAGTAGACTACCGATCCACAAGCTCACAAGCAAGTAGACTACCGATCCACAAGCAAGTAGACTACCGATCCACAAGTAGACGATCCACAAGCAAGTAGACTACCGATCCACAAGCAAGTGAAACCGATCCACAAGCAAGTAGACTACCGATCCACAAGCAAGTAGTCTACCGATCCACAAGCAAGTAGACACCGATCCACAAGCAAGTACTGCGATCCACAAGCAAGTAGACAACCGATCCACACAGCAAGTAGTCTACGATCCACAAGCAAGTAGACAACGATCCACAAGCAAGTAGTCTACCGATCCACAAGCAAGTAGACAACCGTCCACAAGCCTACCGATCCACAAGCAAGTAACCGATCCACAAGCATGTAGACAACCGATCCAGACTACCGATCCACAAGCAAGTAGACTACCGATCCACAAGCAAGTAGTCTACGATCCACAAGCAAGTAGACTACCGATCCACACAAGTGAACTACCGATCCACAAGCAAGTAGACCACCGATCCACAAGCAAGTAGACTACCGATCCACAAGCAATGAACAACCGATCCACAAGCAAGTAGACAACGATCCAAGCAAGTAGACAACGATCCACAAGCAAGTAGATCACCGATCCACAAGCAAGTAGACAACGATCCACAAGCAAGTAGTCTACCGATCCACAAGCAAGTAGACTACCGATCCACAAGCAAGTAGATCTAGACTACCGATCCACAAGCAAGTAACTACGATCCAGCAAGTAGTCTACCGATCCACAAGCAAGTAGACAACCGTTCCACAAGCAAGTAGACAACCGATCCACAAGCAAGTAGACAACGATCCACAAGCAAGTGACAACGATCCACAAGCAAGTAGACAACGATCCACAAGCAAGTGAACAACGATCCACAAGCAAGTAGACTACCGATCCACAAGCAAGTGAACCGATGCACAAGCAAGTAGACTACCGATCCTCAAGCAAGTAGACAACCGATCCACAAGCAAGTAGACTACGATCCACAAGCAAGTAGTCTACCGATCCACAACAAGTAGACAACGATCCACAAGAAGTAGTCTACCGATCCACAAGCAAGTAGACTACGATCCACAAGCAAGTAGACTACCGATCCACAAGCAAGTAGACAACGATCCACAAGCAAGTACACAAGCAAGTAGACAACCGATCCACAAGCAAGTAGTCTACCGATCCACAAGCAAGTAGACGATCCACAAAGATCCACAAGCAAGTAGACACCGATCACAGCAAGTAGTCTACGATCCACAAGCAAGTAGAACAGCGATCACAAGCAAGTAGACTACCGATCCACAAAGCTAGACTACCGATCCACAAGCAAGTAGACTACCGATCCACAAGCAAGTAGAGATCCACAAGTAGTCTACCGATCCACACCGATCCACAAGCAAGTAGACAACCGATCCACAAGCAAGTAGACCGATCCACAAGCAAGTAGTCTACCGATCCACAACAAGTAGACAACCGATCCACAAGCAAGTAGACTACCGATCCACAAGCAAGTAGACTGATCCACAAGCAATGAACCAGTAGTCCACAAATCAAGTAGACTACCGTGATCCACAAGCAAGTAGACAACCGATCCACAAGCAAGTAGACACCGATCCACAAGCAAGTAGTCTACCGATCCACAAGCAAGTAGACACCGATCCACAAGCAAGTAGACAGCGATCCACAAGCAAGTAGACTACATCCACAAGCAAGTACCACAAGCAAGTAGACAACAAGCAGTAGACACCGATCCACAAGCAGTAACATCCACAAGCAAGTAGTCTACGATCCACAAGGCAAGTAGTCTGATCCACAAGCAAGTAGACAACCGATCCACAAGCAAGTAGACAACCGATCCACAAGCAAGTAGACAACGATCCACAAGCAAGTGATCTACCGATCCACAAGCAAGACAACCGATCCACAAGCAAGTAGACTACGATCCACAAGCAAGTGAACTACACCGATCCACAAGCAAGTAGACAACCGATCCACAAGCAAGTAGTCTACCGATCCACAAGCAAGTAGTCTACCGATCCACAAGCAAGTAGACTACCGATCCACAAGTAGAACAACGATCCAGCAAGTAGTCTACCGATCCACAAGCAAGTAGACTACCGATCCACAAGCAAGTAGACTACCGATCCCCATCAAGTAGACTACCGATCCACATAAAGCAAGTGGACTACCGATCCACATCAAGTAGACTACCGATCCACATCAAGCAAGTAGACTACCGATCCACATCAAGTAGACTACCCATCCACATCAAGCAAGTAGACTACCGATCCACAACAAGTAGTCTGATCCACAAGCAAGTAGTCTACCGATCCACAAGCAAGTAGTCTACCGATCCACAAGCAAGTAGACCGATCCACAAGCAAGTAGTACCGACCGATCACAAGCAGTAGTCTACGATCCACAAGTAGACTACCCATCCACAACCAAGTAGACTACCCATCCACAAGCAAGTAGTCTACCGATCCACAACCAAGTAGTCTACCGATCCACAAGATCCACAAGCAAGTAGACAACTGATCCACAAGCAAGTAGACCTTGATCCACAAGCAAGTAGTCTACCGATCCACAAGCAAGTAGACAACCGATCCACAAGCAAGTAGACTACCGATCCACAAGCAAGTAGATTACCGATCCACAAGCAAGTAGTCTACCGATCCACAAGCAATGAACAACCGATCCACAAGAAAGTAGACAACCGATCCACAAGCAAGTAGTCTACCGATCCACAAGCAAGTAGACTACCGATCCACAAGCAAGTAGACAACCGATCCACAAGCAAGTAGTCTACCGATCCACAAGCAAGTAGACAACCGATCCACAAGCAAGTACAACGATCCACAAGCAAGTAGACAACGATCCACAAGCAAGTAGACTACGATCCACAAGCAAGTAGACAACCGATCACAAGCAAGTAGTCTACGATCCACAAACAAATGAACTACGATCCACAAGCAAGTAGACTACCGATCCACAAGCAGTGAACAACGATCCACAAGCAAGTCTACCGATCCACAAGCAAGTAGACAACCGATCCACAAGCAAGTAGTCTACCGATCCACAAGCAAGTAGACTACCGATCCACAAGCAAGTAGTCTACCGATCCACAAGCAAGTAGACAACCGATCCACAAGCAAGTAGACTACCGATCCACAAGCAAGTGAACCGATCCACAAGCAAGTAACCGATCCACAAGCAAGTAGACTACGATCCACAAGCAAGTAGACAACCGATCCACAAGCAAGTAGACTACCGATCCACAAGCAAGTAGACTACCGATCCACAAGCAAGTAGTCTACCGATCCACAAGCAAGTAGTCTCCACAAGCAAGTAGACAACCGATCCACAAGCAAGTAGATTACCGATCCACAAGCAAGTAGACTACCGATCCACAAGCAAGTAGACTACCGATCCACAAGCAAGTAGACTACCGATCCACAAGCAAGTAGTCTACCGATCCACAAGCAAGTAGACTACCGATCCACAAGCAAGTAGACTACACAAGCAAGTAGACTACCGATCCACAAGCAAGTAGACAACGATCCACAAGCAAGTCTACCGATCCACAAGCAAGTAGACTACCGATCCACAAGCAAGTAGACTACCGATCCCCATCAAGTAGACTACCGATCCACATAAAGCAAGTGGACTACCGATCCACATCAAGTAGACTACCGATCCACATCAAGCAAGTAGACTACCGATCCACATCAAGTAGACTACCGATCCACATCAAGTAGACTACCGATCCACATCAAGCAAGTGGACCACCGATTCAATAATTTACTGAAAAAAATGATTTTTTAACCTGATTCTGGTCCCAGAGAAAAAGTAAACTACAATCGGGATAAGTGATCATAATGATCTCCGGGGATCATAATAGAACTGATAGTAGATGGAGAGCGACATCGGCCTCCAGAGGACTGGAGGGTGCGTGGCGGACTGTGTGCAGGTCAGTTATCACAAAGATGGCAGAAACATGCTGACACCAATTATCTCAAGTCACAGTGAAGTCATGGGATTTGACCTTTGACCCTGAATCAATCTGTCCTTTCTTCAGAATCAGAATCAGAATCAGAAACAGTTTTATTGCCAGGAATGTTTACACAAACGAGGAATTTTTTTTGGCGGAAGGTGCAACATTTGGACATGACAAACAAACAACAATCAACACGACAGAAAGACAACAAATAATGTGAAAGTGTTTGGGTGTGTGCTTCAAGTGGTGTGTTTTAGTTAAAAGTGTATGTTACACGTGGCGTGTGTTTAAGTGTTTAATTAAAGTGCATGTAAATAAAGTGGCATGTGTGGAGGAGGCCTCCAGTTAAAGTGCATGTTAAAGTGGCGTGTGTGGAGGCCTCCAGGAGGGAAGAAGAAGGAGGAGGAGGAGGAGGGGAGTAAGAAGGAGGAGGAGGAAGAGGAAGGAGGGAAGAAGGAGGAGAGAGGAAGGTGGAAGAAGAGGTGGTAGTCCTGGGGTGACAGTCAGTCAGTCCGGGCTCCATTGATGAGCCCGACTGCGGCGGGAAACAACTTTGTGTGGCGGGAGGTCTTTGTCCTGATGGACCGCAGCCTCCTCCCGAGGGAGGGACTCAACAGGAGTGTCCAGGGTGGGAGGGTCAGCGACAATCTTTCTGGCCCGCTGGTGACCTGGAAGTGAACAGGACCTGGAGGAAGGCAGATTGCAGCCGATAACCCTCTCGGCCGGCGGATGATGCTCTGCAGCTGCACTTGTCTTTGGCTGTGGCTGCAGGGTGCCAGACGGTGATGGAGGAGCAGATGATGGACTCAACGATGGCCGTGTAGAATTGTACCATCATTCTCCCTGGCAGGTTGAATTTCCTCAGCTGCCTCAGGAAGAACATCCTCTGCTGGGCCTTCTTGGTGATGGAGCCGATGTTCAGCTCCCACTTGAGGTCCTGGGTGATGATGGAGCCCAGGAAGCGGAAGGACTCCACAGCGTCGACGGAAGTCACACAGGATGAGAGGGCGGTGGGGCTGCATTCCTCCTGAAATCCACAACCATCTCCACTGTCTTTAGGCGTTGAGCTCCAGGTTGTTCTGGCTGCACCAGGTCACCAGGTGGTCAGTCTCCCACCTGTGGCGGTCTCGTCCCCACCAGAGATGAGCCCAATGAGGGTGGTGTCATCCGCGAACTTTAGGGCTTGACGGACTGGTGACTGGAGGTGCAGCTGTTGGTGTACAGGGAGAACAGCAGAGGGAAAGAACACAGCCTTGGGGAACCTGGTGGTCCGGGAGCCTGAGACGTGTTTCCCAGCCTCACGTGCTGCTTCCTGTCGGTCAGGAAGTCTGTGATCCACCTGCAGGTGGAGTCGGGCACGTGCAGCTGGGAGAGCTTGTCCTGCAGCAGGGCGGGATGATTGTATTGAAAGCAGAGCTGAAGTCCACAAACAGGATCCTGGCGTAGGTTCCTGGGAGTCCAGATGCTGGAGGATGTAGTGAAGGGCCATGTTGACTGTGTCGTCTGCAGACCTGTTGGCTCTGTAGGCGAACTGCAGGGGTCCAGGAGTGGTCGGTGATGGTCTTGGTGTGACAGGACCAAGCGTTCAAGGACTTCATGACCACAGAGGTCAGGCGATGGGCCTGTAGTCATTGAGTCCTGTGATCTTGGGTTTTTGGGGACGGGATGATGGTGGAGGCCTTGAAGCAGGCTGGGCGTGGCATGTCTCAGGAGGTGTTGAAGATGTCGGTGAACACGGAGACAGCTGGTCAGCACAGTGCTTCAGGGTGGAGGGGGGAGTCCGGGCCCGCTGCTTTATGGGGTTCTGCTTTTTGAACAGCCTGTTGGCTCTCTCAGGATGGCGAGGGTCGTCGCTGAGTTGATGGAGGGTGCTCCAGAGGTGTGAGCCCCTGATGGGCTGGGGGAGGGTGGGCTGATGGTCTGTGGCTTGTTGATGGGGCTGTGGGGGATTGCCTCAGGACTGCTCCATTGTCTTTCAAAGCGGCAGTAGAACTCATTGAGCTCGTCTGCCAGAAGCACATTGTTCATGGAGTGGGGTGATTTGGGCTTGTAGTTGGTGATCTGCCTGAGCCCTCTCCAGACAGAAGCAGAGTCGTTTGCTGAGAGCTGCTGTTGCAGTTTCTCAGAGTACAGACGTTTAGCATCTCTCACCGCCTTGCTAAACCTGTATTTTGACTCTGTGTACAGGTCCTTGTCCCCACTCCTGAATGCTCCTGAATGCCTGGTCCTTCTGCAGTCTTAGCTTCCTGAGCTCCGCTGTGAACCAGGGTTTGTCATTGTTATAACTCACCCTGGAGCTGGATGGAATACAGCTGTCCTCACAGAAGCTGATGTAGGAAGTTACAGCCTCTGTGTACTCATCCAGGCTGTTGGTAGCAGTCCTGAAGACATCCCAGTCAGTACAGTCCAAGCACGCCCGTAGATCCTCCAGAGCCTCACTGGTCCACTTCTTGAACTTCCTCACCACAGGTTTGCAGAGCTTTAGTCTCTGCCTGTATGAGGGAATCAGATGAACCATGACGTGGTCAGAGTTTTCCAGTGCAGCTCGAAGGGACGTGATAGGCCCTGCTGATTGTTGTGTAGCAGTGGTCCAGAATGCTCTTCTCTCTGGTAGGGCATTTAATTAACTGTCTATATTTAGGAAGTTCGTGGCTGAGGTTTCCTTTGTTAAAATCACCGAGTACAATAACTAAAGAGTCCGGAAGGTCCGCTCACACACCGTATCTGTTCAGCGGTCTGCTGTGCCTCTTGCGTTCCCTGCGGCGGCATGTAAACTCGGCCAGGATGAATGAAGCGAACTCACGTGGGAGTAGAAGGGTTTGCAGTGAATGATAAAGATTCCAGGTCCGGTGAACAGTGCTGTAGAATCACCGTTACGTCGTTGCACCAGCCGTTGTTGAGGTAGAAGCAGATTCCTCCACCTTTGTTTTTCGAGCTCCGTGACCCGGTCCTCGAACAGCTGGAAGCCAGCGAGCTGGGCGCAGAATCTGTATCGATCCACTTAGCCATGATTCCGTAAAACACAGGACGGAGGATGAGGAGAAGTCTCTGTCTCTCCCCACAGCAGCTGGAGTTCGTCCAGTTTGTTGCACAGTGAGCGGACATTGGAGAAATATGCCCGGCGCTGTACGAGATCCCGTTTCCGTGGCCGTACAAGCGCTGAGCGTTTCCCTCGTGGCGTCTCACCGCGTGGGCGGAGGTGAGCACACCTTTTACAAGAATGTCCAGTAACTCCACAGAAGTTAAAAACGTTGGAAATAAATCCGCTGGAGTTGTTCCCCTGATGTTCATGAGCTCTTCTCTGGTGAAAGAGCTCCGGGAATCACAGCAGAAAACAGTATTTAAGACGAAAACAACAAAAAACATCGCGCACCAACGCACCGAGCCGGCCGTCCGCGGCACCATCAGAACAAGGAGGCTTCTGTTACTAAAACATACCTGCAAACTCATGAGGGGTGAAAAAGGTGACAACGGGGGGGGGGGGGTGCAGGTGATTTTTTTTGTTTTTTTGTCACCACACCGCATCCACGTTGTTTGAAGCCTCAAAGCTTTTAGAACCACAACTAGTCATTTTATTGTTCTGACCACAAATCTAAATAATGATAATAAACAGTTTAAAAACAAAAGGTCCTCCGCTCTGACTCAGCCCTATAATGATAGTAATAACAAATATACATTGTCATTATATATATCTGTCCATCCTGGAGAGGGATCCTCCTCTGTTGCTCTCCTGCAGGTTTCTTCCCTTTTTTTCCCCCTGAAGGGTTATTTGGGAGTTTTTCCTGGTCCGATGTGAGGTTTTGGGGCAGGGATGTCTATGTGTACAGATTGTAAAGCACTCCGAGACAAATTTGTAATTTGTGAAATTGGGCTATACAAATAAACTGAATTGAATTGAATATGGTTAAAGTCATTCATGACCCAACTTCCTTTTTTTTTGCCTGAACAGTCCTCATGGACTTTTCCCTGAATCTGTTCTGTCTCTACCTGTTTGTCACGATACTCATATTATAACTTCTTTACATATTACATACCTGCCATAAATATCATGATACCCGATACCAGAATTCAATACAATACCATACAAACAATATGGTACCATAAATACGAGACTGGTATATTTATCTATAATAGTAATGAATAAAACATCTGTATGGTTCACTTTTTACCAACTTGTTCAACACTTAACAAATGACAGTAATATGAGTATTAATACAGCCAGATATGAATGAAACTACATGGTTCCATCAGAGCATTGATTATCACTATGAGGCCGTTAGTCTCTGACCAGATGATCCACAGTTCATCAGGATGAGCAGCTGGAGAGTTACAGAACTTTACAGACTGAAACATTTCACTTCTGGCATCTTTTTATTTTTTAAGCCAAAGTCTCTAAGCTCCGCCTCTTCTCTGGCTGTGAGCTGCGCAGCGCAGTGTGCGCAGACAGCTCGACACGGAGCAGCGTGCGCTCTGATCGCTCTCTTAATGAAGTATCGATACTAAAAATATGCTCAATCACATCGCTCTTAACGTACGGGTACTTCGTTAGCATCACTGCACCGTGCAGCGTGACAGCAGCAGATGTAGCGGGCTAACATTCAAGCTAACCTAACTTCCCAAGCGCTGTGGACATCTGAACGCTGATTGGCCGAGACGCGACACGCCCCATCAAAGATGTTTTATTGCGAAGACGAGCACCACTTCACACTTTTCTCCGCGTCTCACTGCAATCTCAACGGCAGCGGGCCAGGTGACCCCCCCCCCCCCAAAAACAAAAACTCTTCGGATCTCCACGATTCACGTGGATGACTTTTGAGTTCAAAACGGTGAATTTCACCGAAAGGTGACAAGTTTGCAGGTATGTAAAAGATGTTTTCTACCCTGGAATCCTTTGATCTGGGATGTCATGATGATGTCTTCAGGTTAATAAGAGGCCTTCACACATGTTGGTGGCTCTGACAGGAAGAAAGACACGAGACAGCCGAGGGTCCAGCTGAGCGTTTATTAGAGAAGGGTGGATATAAAGGGACCGTATGCAGGGGTTCTATTCACTAGTCAAACCTCTCCGTCTATATTTATACGCTACACAACTTCCAATCAAGGTCATCATAGTTAGTGATGTAATAATTAAATAAATTGAATTTAAAAAGGCAATACAATAGACCATAAGTGTGCTTTGGATAAAAACACTCTGGATCATGATCATCAGGAACAAGGAAACCACTCGGACGCCAACACTTCCAGGTATCTTAAACATAAATAACTCCGAGCACGAAAGGTCACATTCAAATTGAAAAAGGTAATATCTAGAGGGAGCATACCAACACTGACGTCTGAACCCTTCAGTGTAATGTGGATGAAGCAGCCGGTTCAAGATGCAGCTCTATCAACTGACACTTTTATTTTTTATTGCCACAACTCCTCCTCTGATCTGTAACTTGTTTGAACTCTTTTCAAAAGTACTTGTGTGTGTGTCACACTGTGGCGCTCACATGTTAAGCTACATAAAGATAAATAGTGTTGTGTGTGTGCCCTCAGTTTTCACACAGTGGCACTTTAATATGTACGAAGTCCTCCTGACAGGAACACAGAGGCGACTCACACCTTGAAAAAGGAACTTCTTTAATTCACCGCCGTGTGTTTCCTGGTGAGAGGTCCGCGTCGTTAGAAGGAGTCCATGGCCTTGAACTCACTGAGCGCCTGGACGGGGGAGATGTGCTTCTTCTGGGAGCCCCGCCGCACACGGGTCTGGCACTCCTCGGGCTTCTCCCTCTTCACCAGAGGCTTCTTCTCCGGGGCCTTCATGCGCCAGGACACCACGGGGGAGTTGACGGCTGCTGTCCCGTACACCTTCTGGTACTTGGTGGAGGCCACGTAGGAAGCCTTGACCGTCAGCACCACGGCGTTCATGAGGTTCTTGGCTGCCTGGATCAGGGAGGTGGCGCTATCCAGCTAGAAGAGCAAAGACAGTGAGAGGGAAGAGATGAGCACGAGGGGCCCAAACAGGCTTCATAGGACTTCCATGACTCAACTAGAATACGAGGACGACGTCCAGGAGCTGTGTGGGACCTGGCAATGAAGCTGGGAGAAACATGGGACGTCTTATGAGAGCAGGTCTTAATGAGCAGAGCGGGGTCAGGTGGGCCTCGCTCTGCTTGGTTTGGCTGACATATAAGGGGTGGCGGCCAGTGGGCTGCCCCCCCCCCCCCCCCCTGAGAGAGTCAACTGGTGAGGTTTAATGAGCGTGGAGTCCAGCTGGCCGCCAGGTAAAGGTTAAAATCTCAGCAGGGCTTGAAATCTCATATGAGACAAATTATAATAGAGAACTGAATCAAAACAAGACACAGGAAGCACAAAGGAAAGATAGAAGTCATGTTGATTTAAATAGACAGAATAAATCATATCAAGGAAGTCAGAAACAGGAGGAATACACCAATAAAACCCTTTTTAACCTAAACTTGAACTCTAATGCTTCACTGTCACTCTAGCTGAGGTGTTCAGTAGAGTATTGTTCAGTATAGTTCAGTAGAGTATTCTGATCCTGATTCCTCCTCTTAGTCTGATTCTTCCTCTTAGTCTGATTCTTCCTCTTCCTCTGATTCTTCCTCTTAGTCTGATTCTTCCTCTTCCTCTGATTCTTCCTCTAAGTCTGATTGTTCCTCTTCCTCTGATTCCTCCTCTTAGTCTGATTCTTCCTCTTCCTCTGATTCTTCCTCTTAGTCTGATTCTTCCTCTTAGTCTGACTCCTCCTCTTAGTCTGATTCCTCCTCTTATTCTGATTCTTCTTCTTATTCTGATTCTTCCTCTTAGTCTGATTCTTCCTCTTCCTCTGATTCTTCCTCTTCCTCCGATTCTTCCTCTTAGTCTGATTCCTCCTCTTAGTCTGATTCTTCTTCTGATTCTTCCTCTTCCTCCGATTCTTCCTCTTAGTCTGATTCCTCCTCTTAGTCTGATTCCTCTTCTGATTCTTCCTCTTAGTCTGATTCCCCCTCTTTGTCTGATTCCTCCTCTTAGTCTGATTCTTCCTCTTAGTCTGATTCCTCCTCTTTGTCTGATTCCTCCTCTTTGTCTGATTCCTCCTCTTTGTCTGATTCCTCCTTAGTCTGATTCTTCCTCTTAGTCTGATTCCTCCTCTTCCTCCGATTCTTCCTCTTAGTCTGATTCTTCCTCTTAGTCTGACTCCTCCTCTTAGTCTGACTCCTCCTCTTCCTCTTATTCTTCCGGTCCACTTACCCCGGACACGATGAGTTCTCCTCCCAGGTTCTGGACCTCGGCCTTCACCTTGCTGCAGATGTTGAGCTGGTGGCAGTAGAGGGCGATGCGCTGCAGGTAGGCCAGCAGGTCCTGTTTGCAGGCCGAGTCGGGGCACTGTGGAGGAGAGGAACACGGTGAGGAAGAGGAAGAGGAAGAGCATCCACCACGATCACAAGGAGCTGCTGGAAGCGACACGGCAGTACGTTACCGTGCATCGCTCTGACCTGCAGGTGTTTACCTGGATCATGTGACGATCAGGGAGCCAGCGGTTGGCTGGCTGCCAGACAGAATATATAATTAGATCAACAAAGACATGAAACTTCTGTCACTTTACCAAATAGTTTGGAGGAATAAATAAAAAAAATATTTCAGGCAAATTGTCAAAAACTGAAGCTGCTTGTAGAGATCTGCCATCTGCCTCCATGGAATCTGCTCTTCAAGTTTGAGATGCAAGTCATTGTCTCTGCTGCTGGACCCACACAACGCTGCAGCCGCCACGTGTTTCACAGCAGCTGTCAAACTCATTTAAACTGATTCAAACTGATTTAAACTGATTTAAACTCATTTCACATGAAGCCGTTTGTCCAGCACGTTGCTGAAGGAGCAGAAGTCAGATCAGCAGCAGTGAGTGGAGGTGGACCTCAGAGGCACATGAAGAACCCTCTGTCCTCTTCCCAACGTCCTCACATGACCTGCTAACAACAGCACATGGTGCACACGGTACATGGTGCACATGGTGTACATGGTGCACATGGTACATGGTGTACATGGTGCACATGGTACATGGTGCACATGGTGTACATGGTGCACATGGTACATGGTGTACATGGTGCACATGGTACATAATTGCATGGTGTATGGTGCACATGGTACATGGTGCATGCACATGGTACATGGTGCACATGGTGTACATGGTACATGGTGTACATGGTGCACATGGTACATGGTGCACATGGTGCACATGGTGTACATGGTGCACATGGTACATGGTGCACATGGTGCACATGGTGTACATGGTGTACATGGTGCACATGGTACATGGTGCACATGGTGTACATGGTACATGGTGTACATGGTGCACATGGTACATGGTGCACATGGTGCACATGGTGCACATGGTGTTATGGTACATAGTGCACATGGTACATGGTGCACATGGTGCACATGGTGCACATGGTGCACATGGTGTACACATGGTGTTTATGGTGCACATGGTGTACAGTGCATGGTGCACATGGTTACATGCATGGTACATTGTACATGGTGCATGGTGCATAATGTAATTACATGGTGCATATGGTGCATGGTACATGGTGCACATGGTGTACATGGTACATGGTGCACATGGTACATGGTGTACATGGTGCACATGGTACATGGTGCACATGGTGTACATGGTGCACATGGTACATGGTGCACATGGTACATGGTGTACATGGTACACATGGTGCACATGGTGCACATGGTACACATGGTACATGGTGCACATGGTACATGATGCACATGGTACATGGTGTACATGGTGCACATGGTGCACATGGTACATGGTGTACATGGTGCACATGGTGTACATGGTACATGGTGCACATGGTACATGGTGTACATGGTGCACATGGTACATGGTGTACATGGTACATGGTGCACATGGTACATGGTACATGGTGTACATGGTGCACATGGTACATGGTACATGGTGCACATGGTACATGGTGCACATGGTGTACATGGTACATGGTGCACATGGTACATGGTGTACATGGTGCACATGGTACATGGTGCACATGGTACATGGTGCACATGGTGTACATGGTACATGGTGCACATGGTACATGGTGCACATGGTGCACATGGTACATGGTGCACATGGTGCACATGGTGTACATGGTGCACATGGTGCACATGGTACATGGTGCACATGGTGTACATGGTGCACATGGTACATGGTGCACATGGTGTACATGGTACATGGTGCACATGGTACACATGGTGCACATGGTAGATGGTGCACATGGTGCACACAGTGGTACATGGTGTACATGGTACACATGGTGCACATGCACATGGTACATGGTGTACATGGTACATGGTGCACATGGTACACATGGTGCACATGGTGCACATGGTAGATGGTGCACATGGTGCACACAGTGGTACATGGTGTACATGGTACACATGGTGCACATGGCACATGGTGCACATGGTACATCTACCTGGTCTGCCACCGCGCGGGCCAGTTTGTCCATCCTGGATCCGGCCTCTGCAATCTTCTTCGCGGCGTTGATCACGTCTGAGGAATTCTTCAGGGGGCCTTTGCCTCTGGGGAAGAAGGGACAGGTGATGAGGGCGGTGATGAGGGTGGAGGTGATGAGGGTGGAGGTGATGAGGGTGGATGTGATGAGGGCGGAGGTGATGAGGGTGGCGGTGATGAGGGCGGAGGTGATGAGGGTGATGTGATGAGGGCGGAGGTGATGAGGGTGGTGATGAGGGCGGAGGTGATGAGGGTGGTGATGAGGGCGGAGGTGATGAGGGTGGCGGTGATGAGGGCGGAGGTGATGAGGGTGGTGATGAGGGCGGAGGTGATGAGGGTGGAGATGAGGCGGGTGATGAGGAGGGTGGGTGATGAGGGCGGAGGTGATGAGGGTGGTGATGAGGGCGGAGGTGATGAGGGTGGTGATGAGGGCGGAGGTGATGAGGGTGGCGGTGATGAGGGCGGAGGTGATGACGGTGGCGGTGATCAGGGCCGAGGTGATGAGGGTGATGTGATGAGGGCGGAGGTGATGAGGGTGGCAGTGATGAGGGCGGAGGTGATGAGGGTGGAGGTGATGAGGGTGGATGTGATGAGGGCGGAGGTGATGAGGGTGGCGGTGATGAGGGTGGAGGTGATGAGGGTGGATGTGATGAGGGTGGAGGTGATGAGGGTGGAGGTGATGAGGGTGGATGTGATGAGGGTGGAGGTGATGAGGGTGGTGATGAGGTGTGGAGGTGATGAGGGCGGAGGTGAGGCGGGAGGTGATGAGGCGGAGGTGATGAGGATGTGATGAGGCGGAGGTGATGAGGTGGATGTGGAGGTGATGAGGGTGGCGGTGATGAGGGTGGAGGTGATGAGGGTGGATGTGATGAGGGTGGAGGTGATGAGGGTGGTGATGAGGTGTGGAGGTGATGAGGTGTGGAGGTGATGAGGGCGGAGGTGATGAGGGTGGAGGTGATGAGGGTGGAGGTGATGAGGGCGGAGGTGATGAGGGTGGAGGTGATGAGGGTGGAGGTGATGAGGGTGGATGTGATGAGGGCGGAGGTGATGAGGGTGGCGGTGATGAGGGTGGAGGTGATGAGGTGTGGAGGTGATGAGGGTGGAGGTGATGAGGGCGGAGGTGATGAGGGTGGAGGTGATGAGGGTGGATGTGATGAGGGCAGAGGTGATGAGGGCGGCGGTGATGAGGGTGGAGGTGATGAGGTGTGGAGGTGATGAGGGTGGAGGTGATGAGGTGGGTGATGAGGTGGAGGTGATGAGGGTGTGGTGATGAGGCGGGCTGATGAGGGCGTGAGGTGGAGGTGATGAGGTGGAGGTGATGAGGGTGGCGGTGATGAGGGTGGAGGTGATGAGGGCGGAGGTGATGAGGGCGGAGCTGATGAGGGCGGAGGTGATGAGGGTGGAGGTGATGAGGGTGGAGGTGATGAGGTGTGGAGGTGATGAGGGTGGAGCTGATGAGGGTGGAGGTGATGAGGGTGGAGGCGTAAGGCCTCCCTTTACAGCTCACCTCTGAGCTCCACAGCAGAAGGAACATGAGACATGACAACAGATCAACAACACATTGTGCAGCCGCCGCTCCCCTGTGGCGAGTCATGATCTCTGAATCACAGAGATCATGACTCCCCCGTGGCGAGTCATGATCTCTGAATCACAGATTCACTTTTCAAAGCAGCTGCAGAAGGAAAGATGGCCGCCGCTGAGCCTTTGTTGTGGATTTGTTCTTGATTTGCCGGCATGGGGGAAGTTATTGTGTGTTTGTGAGAGTAATGTCTCATTTCAGTTTGTTCAGAACAATCTGAGGACCTGGTGCAGTCACAGGCATCATGGCCTGAGTCATGATGGCTCCTGGTGGTGCACACAAGGCAGATAACCATCCGCTGGGCATTGGGGCTTCCTGATTGGCTGAGCCCAGATGGGGAGATTGAGAGGAAAGCTGCTGGCTTCTAGTAAACATCAGCAACAAGATGGTCCAGATCAACAGATGATCTACTCCAGTCTGTCTCTGAATCACAGCATCGCTATGCAGAGGTTGTCTGGTCACTCCGTCTGCAGCTCGCCGCTTCACAAACAAGGTCCTCAGGGTCAGAGGACGACCAGCGGGTTCCTCACGGGCGCCAGATCACCCCCACCCAGCACCACACTGTTAGCATGCGATGCTACCTGGGCCTTCAGACTGTTAGCATGTGATGCTACCTGGGCCTTCAGACTGTTAGCATGTGATGCTACCTGGGCCTTCAGACTGTTAGCAGGTGATGCTACCTGGTGAAGTCTGTCATCTCCATCATGATCATACACATCTGCTTGGCCAGCACGATGATGTCGTTGCCGTTGTCGTCCCATTTGGCCACTTCTGCATCCAGCTTGCACTTCTCCTGGCGGAAGCTCTCCACCTGCTCCGCGATCTTGGCCTTCTCCTCCTGAGGGAGCTGTGCCATTATAGCCTGCAGGGGGAAACAGAAGAGTTAGAGGAGGAGGAGGAGGAGATAGGAGGAAGAGGCTGTTAGGCTGAATATATTGAAGCTCAGACTGAGGGTTAAGACAGAGGAGAAGCATTGAGGTAGAGGAGGAGACGAGGAAGAGGAGACGAAGAAGGAGAGAGCGAGTTGAGGAACGGGGAGAATAAGAAGAGGGTTGGTTAGAGGAAGAGAGGAGCAGATATGAAGGAGAGCTGAACTCCATCGGCTCCATTGTTCACTGAGGGAGGCAAACTCTTTGAATACATTTCTAAACTTTACATTTAATGACTGGACCTTTATAAACTCTGACTCCTCAGACCCTCACGGAGCTCCTCCTCCTCCTCGGGGCGAGTCCCAAGGGCAACGCTCTGGGGCCAAGGTCAGAGGACCAGTGAGGAGACCAGATAAATGTATAATTACCTCGCTTCTTATGGCAGACAATGAATAATGATTATTAAACATGTCAGGCATGGAGAGGGAGGAAGGGAGGGAGAGGAAGGAGGGAGGAGAGGGAGGGAGGGAGAGGAATGGAGAGGAAGGAGGGAGGGAGAGGGAGGAAGAGGAAGGAGGGAGGGAGAGGAAGGAGGGAGGGAGGGAGAGGAAGGAGGGAGGGAGGAAGAGGAAGGAGGGAGGAAGAGGAAGGAGGGAGGGAGAGGAAGGAGGGAGGGAGAGGGAGGAAGAGGAAGGAGGGAGGAAGAGGAAGGAGGGAGAGGAAGGAGGAGGAGAGGAGGAGAGAGAGGAAGGAGGGAGGGAGGAAGAGGAAGGAGGGAGGGAGGGAGAGGAAGGAGGGAGGAAGAGGAAGGAGGGAGGGAGAGGAAGGAGGGCGGGAGAGGGAGGAAGAGGAAGAGGAAGGAGGGAGGGAGAGGGAGGACATCATGACACCATGACTTCAACATCCAGACAGAGAAGTCATGTGATCTATTCCTCTTCCTGTCTTCCTTTAACCTCTCACTCAGTCCCTCCCCTCCTACTCACCAAGCCGGCAACCACCTTGACTCCATGTCCACTAGAAGCTGCTCTACCTCTAACCTCACTGTGACTCCTCTCCATGTCCACTAGAAGCTGCTCTACCTCTAACCTCACTGTGACTCCTCTCCATGTCCACTAGAAGCTGCTCTACCTCTAACCTCACTGTGACTCCTCTCCATGTCCACTAGAAGCTGCTCTACCTCTAACCTCACTGTGACTCCTCCCCATGTCCACTAGAAGCTGCTCTACCTCTAACCTCACTGTGACTCCTCTCCATGTCCACTAGAAGCTGCTCTACCTCTAACTCACTGTGACTCCTCTCCATGTCCACTAGAAGCTGCTCTACCTCTAACCTCACTGTGACTCCTCTCCATGTCCACTAGAAGCTGCTCTACCTCTAACCTCACTGTGACTCCTCTCCATGTCCACTAGAAGCTGCTCTATCTCTAACCTCATTGTGACTCCTCTCCATGTCCACTAGAAGCTGCTCTATCTCTAACCTCACTGTGACTCCTCCCCATGTCCACTAGAAGCTGCTCTACCTCTAACCTCACTGTGACTCCTCTCCATGTCCACTAGAAGCTGCTCTACCTCTAACCTCACTGTGACTCCTCTCCATGTCTCTGATCACTTCTTCATCTCTTACTCTCTCTCGCTCTCTGGTACTGACAACCCACACATATCGACAGATTCTGCACCTGTACGCTGCAACATTTGCACCCTCTGTCCCTCCTCTCTGGCCTCCTCTGTCCTCCTCTGTCCCTCCTCCCTGGCCTCCTCTGTCCCTCCTTTGTCCCTCCTCCCTGGCCTCCTCTGTCCTCCTCTGTCCCTCCTCCCTGGCCTCCTCTGTCCCTCCTCTCTGGCCTCCTCTGTCCCTCCTCCCTGGCCTCCTCTGTCCCTCCTCCCTGGCCTCCTCTGTCCTCCTCCCTGGCCTCCTCTGTCCTATCTGCTCTCCCCTCAACTGGCTCCTTCTCACTCATGCATCCTAACTCTGCCACAGACACTCTCCTCTCTTCCCTGTCTTCATCTCTTGATTCTCTTTGTCCTTTTAAGACAGGACCGGTTCGGAAATCCTCTCCTCGCCGTGGTTGTCGGACTCGGTGCTTGTGAGAGAGCCACCCTGCGAGCGACGGAAAGGAAATGGCGCAAATCGAATCAAGCGGAAGACCTGCTCTTCTATCAATCTCTTCTCTCCTCCTTCTCTTCCTCTATATCTGCAGCCAAAAGCTCGTTCTACCTGACCAAAATTCAGTCTTCCTTCTCTAACCCCAAAAAACTCTTCTCTATCTTTTCCAACCTCCTTCATCCCCCTGGCCCCTCCTCCTTCCACCCTTCTGCCACTTTGTCGACTACTTTACAAACAAGATAGACGACATCCGCTCCTCCTTTACTAATCCATCTTCTATCACCTCACCAACACTAACTTCTTCATCCCCCTCTCTTTCCTCTTTCACCCCCCTGTCACCCAATCAAGTTCTTAGCTTGGTGACCTCCGCCCGACCGACCACCTGCGCCCTTGACCCCGTCTCACATCCTCCAGGCTGTTGCTCCTGACCTTCTGACCTTCCTCACCATCTTATTAACAGCTCCCTCTCAACTGGCTGTTTCCCTCTGAAGGAGGCGAGAGTCAACTCTCTCCTGAAGAAACCACCTCGACCCGTCTGAAGTCAGCAACTACAGACCGGTCTCTCTTCTTCCTTTTCTCTCCAAAACTCTGGAGCGAGCTCTCTTGAGCCAAGTGTCCTCCTATCTCCACAGTAACAACCTTCTTGACCCTCACCAGTCTGGATTCAAGGCCACTCGACAGAGACTGCCCTCCTTGTTGTCTCTGAGCAGCTTCACACTGCTAGAGCAGCCTCTCTCTCCTCTGTCCTCTTCTCCAGCATGTATGAATGACTACCGACCGGTGGCCCTCACCTCGGTGGTCATGAAATGCTTTGAGAGGCTGATAAAGGACTACATCTGCGCCTTCCTCCCTTCCTCCATGGACCCGCTGCAGTTTGCTTATCGCCCAAACAGATCCACAGATGATGCTGTCTCCCAGGTACTGCACACCACACTCTCAGATCCATCCGTGAAGCTGTGAACGCCCGTACTGCTGCCTATAACTCCGGTCTTGTATCCGGCAACATGGACGAGTACAAGGCAGCGGTCTATGGACTGAGGAGGGCGGTGAAGAAGGCCAAGAGGAAGTGTGCGAGACAGAGTGGAATCACAGATGGAGCAGCGCGACACCAGGCGCCTATGGCAGGGGCTACGGACTATCACAAACTACCAGAGCAGACCCCGCGCTATGGTGAGTGCCGACGCATCCCTAGGACGACCTGACTCTCATTTATGCACGGTTTGAGGCTAGCAACAACAGCGCTTAGCTCGCGGCTGACAACAACACCGTTAAGCGTGGCGAGGTGAGTTCTACGCTGAGGATGAACACACACTCTCTGTGACCGAGCACAGTGTGAGGAGGGCTCTGTTGAGGGTGAACACCAGGAAAGCTGCAGGTCCAGATGGCATATCTGGGCGAGTACTGAACACCTGTGCTAACCAGCTAGCTCAGTGTTCACCACAATATTCAACCTCTCCTGGCTGAGTCCGTGGTCCCGCCTGCTTCAAGAGATCCACTATTGTCCCTGTGCCCAAGAATGCTTCTCCAGCATGTGAATGACTACCGACGGTGGCCCTCACCTCGGTGGTCATGGAAATGCTGAGAGGCTGATAAAGGACTACATCTGCGCCTTCCTCCCTTCCTCCATGGACCCGCTGCAGTTTGCTTATCGCCCAAACAGATCCACAGATGATGCTGTCTCCCAGGTACTGCACACCACACTCTCTCATCTGGACAGCCAGAGGGGGGGCTATGTGAGACTGCTGTTCATTGATTATAGTTCAGCTTTCAACACCATAGTCCCCTCCAGACTGGCGGCAAGCTGACTGAGCTGGGACTGACCACACGCCTGTGTGCTTGCATCCTGGACTTCCTGTCCGCCAGGCCACAGGTGGTCAGGTTGGGCAGACACACCTCAAATCCTCACCCTGAACACAGGATCCCCCAGGGTTGCGTCCTCAGCCCCTACTGTACTCCCTGTACACACATGACTGTGTGGCCAGGTTCAGCTCCAACACCATCATCAAGTTTGCGGATGACACAGTGGTGGTGGGCCTGATCTCCGACAACGGCCTAGAAGGCCTACCTGGAGGAAGTTGCTGATCTGTCACTCTGGTGCCAGGACAACAGCCTCATCATGAATGTCATCAAAACTAAGGAGCTGATTGTGGACTTTAGGAGGGCACAACAACAGGCGTACTCACCACTGGGGATTAACAGGACTACTGTGGAGAGGGTGAGCGGGTATAAATACCTGGGAGTCCACATCACCGAGGATCTGACATGGTCAACAAACACAGACACTCTGGTGAGAAAGGCAAGGCAGCGCCTCTACCTCAGGCAGCTGAGGAAATTTAAAAGTTCCCAGAGGATCCTTCAGTCCTTCTACTCTGGAGCTGTAGAGAGGCGTCCTGACAGGAAGCATCTCAGCCTGGTTTGGCAACTGCTCCGCTCAGGACACGAAGGCTCTGCAGAGAGTAGTGCGTTGCCGAGGCGCACTATTGGAACTACACTCCCACCCTGCAGGACTTAGGCACCAGGAGGTGCAGAACCAGAGCCGGCAGGATCATGAAGGATCCGCACCACAGCAACAACAGACTGTTTCAGCTGCTGCGTCAGGCAGGCGCCCGTAGTCACGCTGCAAGAACAGAGACTGAGACGGAGTTTCTTCTCAGGCCATCAGGATTGTAGAACCCCGACCTCACCAGACCCCCCCCACATAGACCCACACACAACTGTCCTCTTAGGCACACACACACACACACACACACACACACACTTACTGTAAATATTGTGTTGTTTTTTATTTGTAAATAGTGTGTACTTGTTGCCCTTGCACATTCCTGCTGAGCATTGCCACTTTCATTTCACTGCACACCCTGTGTGTGTATGTGACAAATAAAACATCTTGAATCTTGAATCTCTCATCTGGACAGCCAGAAGGGGGGCTATGTGAGACTGCTGTTCATTGATTATAGTTCAGCTTTCAACACCATAGTCCCCTCCAGACTGGCCGCCGGCAGCTGGATTGAGCTGGGACTGAACACCCCTGTGTGCTTGGATCCTGACTTCCTGACCACAGCCACAGGTGGTCAGGGTGGGCAGACACACCTCCAAATCCCCTCACCCCTGAACACAGGATCCCCCAGGTTGCGCCTCAGCCCCCCTACTACCTCCCTGCACACATGACCGTGTACAGGTTCAGCTCCAACACCATCATCAAGCCTATGGATGACAGGGTGTGGGCCTGATCTCCGGCCAACGACTTAGAAGGCTTACCTGAGGGGGCAAGTTACGATTCGTCACTCTGGTGCCAGGACAACAGCCTCATCATGAATGTCACCAAACCAAGGAGCTGATTGTGACTTTAGAGGGTACAACAACAGAGGACGACCACCACTGGGGATTAACGGGACTACTGTGAGGAGGTGGGTGAGTATAAATACCTGGGAGTCCACATCACCGAGGATCTGACATGGTCAACAAACACAGACACTCTGGTAGTAGCGCAAGGTAGCTTACCACTGTGGCAGCTGAGGAAATTAAAGTTTCCAGAGGATCCTTCAGTCCTTCCACTCTGAGTTGTAGAGATGTCCTTTGACAGGAAGCATCACAGCCTGTTTAAATCGTTCACCAGGACACAGGCTGCCTCAGAGAAAAAGGCTCGGGGTTGAACCGCACTATTGAACCACACTCCCACCCTGCAGGACTTGGTACACCAGGAGGCAGAACTGAAGTCGGCAGGATCATGAAGGACCTCACCACCCCAACAGATTTGTTGTAGCCACAAGGTCAGGCAGGCGCCCGTAGTCACGCTTGCAAGAACAGAGAGACTGAGACGGAGTTTCTTCTCAGGGGCCATCAGGACTGTGAACCCGGACCTCACCAGGACCCCCTGCACAGACCTGTATACAACTGCCCTCTTAGGCACACACACACACACACACACACACACACACACACACACATACACACTCAATAAATATTGTGTTGTTTTTTAATAAATAGTAAAATGTTGTTTTGCACATTCCTGTTGAGCATTGCCACTTTCATTTCACTGCACACCCTGTGTGTATGTGACAACAAAACATCTTGAAATCTTGAAATCTTGTAATCTTGAATCCTTTCTAGAGACCTTTCTGCATTTGGACACTGCAGGAACCACTGATCCTGATCTCTCTCAGGACCTGGGATCTCAGGCACTAGCATTCGCGCTTTTTCTCTTCCTACCCAACACCGTGACTTACCGGTAATGTGGAGAGGATCTGTGTCTGATCCTTCCTCACTCATGGGGTTCCTCAAGGTTCGCCCTGGGTCCCCTCCTCTCTCTCACCATGGGGTCCCTCGTCCAACAGCCCTGGTCCCTCCTTCCTTCCTCACTCATGGGGTCCCTGGCACCCACCTGGGTCCCTCCTCACTGTCTCACTCATGGGGTCCCCAAGGCTCCGCCCTGGGTCCCTCCTCATCTCACTGCGGCCTTGGCACCCCATCTCCCAGTCTCCTCTGTCTCACTATGGGGTCCCTCAGCCCCAGGTCCCCTCCTCTTCATCTCACCATGGGGTCCCTCAAGGCCCGCCCCTGGGTCCCCTCTCTTCACTATGGGGTCCCCGTCCGGCCCCAAGTCTCCTCTTCATCTCACTATGGGGGTTCCTGCTGCCCGTCCCAGGTCCCTCCTCTCATCTCACTCATATGGGGTCCCTGCCCGCCTCCCAGGTCCCTCCTCTTCCTCCTCACTATGGGGTTCCTCAAGGTCTGCCCTGGGTCCCTCCTCTTCACACCATGGGGTCCCTCAAGGTCTGGCCCTGGGTCCCTCCTTCTCTCACCATAGTCCCTGCCCTGGGTCCTGGGTCCCCTCCTCTTCCTCCTCACTATGGGGTTCCTCAAGGCTCCGTCCTAGTCCTCCTCTTCATTCAATTATGGGGGTCCTCAAGGCCCGGCCCCAGGTCCCTCCTCTCTTCATCCTCACCATGTCCCTGCTCCGTCCTGGGTCCCTCCTTCCTTCCTCACCATGGGGTCCCCTGCCGTCTGCCCCAGGTCCCTCCTCTTCATCTCACTATGGGGTCCTCAAGGCTCCGGCCCCAGGTCCTCCTCTTCATCTCACTTCATGGGGTTCCTTAAGGTCTGGCCCCAGGTCCTCCTCTTCCTCCTCTCACTATGGGGTTCCTCAAGGCCCGGCCCTGGGTCCCTCCTCTTCTCTCACTATGGGTCTCCTGGCCCGGCCCTGTCCCTCCTCTTTCCTCTCACTACTGGGGTTCCTCAAGGTCTGCCCTGGGTCCCTCCTCTTCCTCTCACTATGGGGGTTCTCAAGGTCTGGCCCTGTCCTCCTCTTCCTCTCACTATGGGTTCCTCAACGGTCCTGGGTCCCTCCTTCCTCTCACTATGGGGTTCCTGGTACCCGCCCTGGGTCCCCTCCTCTTCCTTCACTATGGGGTTCAAGGTCTGGCCCTGTCCCCTCTTCCTCCTTCACCATGGGTTCTCAAGGCCTCCTGGGTCCCTCCTCTTCTCTCACTATGGGGTTCCTGCTCCGTCCTGTCCCTCCTCTTCCTCTCACTCATGGGTTCCTCAAGGCCCTGCCCCCTCCCCTCTTAGGCCCAACCCCCCCCCCCCCCTTTTTAAAAATTTTGGGTTTTTTTTTTAAAAGGGCCCGTTCCTGGGTTCCCTTTTTTCCTCCCCCCTTGGGTTTAAAAAAAACTCGTCTTGTCTTTTTTTCCTTCTAGTTTCTCAGCTTTCCCCGGCCCCTCCTTTCCTTTTCAATGGGTCTCAGGCCGCCTTTTTCCCTTTTCCTCCCCCCACTTGGGTTTAAGGTCTGGTCCCTCTTCCTCTCACTATGGGGTTCCTCAAGGCTCCGTCCTGGGTCCCTCCTCTTCCTCTCACTATGGGGTCCCTAAAGGCCCCCTGGGCCCCCTCCTCTTCCTCTCACTATGGGGTCCCTAAAGGCTCCGTCCTGGGTCCCTCCTCTTCTCTCACTATGGGGCCCCTCAAGGCTCCGCCTGGGTCCCTCCTTTTCCCTCTCACTATGGGGTTCCTAAGGCTCCGGGGCCCCTTTTTTTTGGGTCCCTCCCCCCCTTTCCCCCTTTCCCCACGGGGGCCCCCAAAGGTCCCCCCTGGGCCCCCTCCCTTCCCCTCACGGGGGTCCCCAGGTCCGTCCTGGGCCCCTCTTCTCCCGGGGGTCCCAAAGGCTGTCCGGGTCCCCTCCCCCTCTCATTGGGGGTTTTCCCAAGGTGGGGGGGCCCCCTTTTTCCCACAGGGGAAGGCCCCCCGGGGGTTTTTTCCCTTCACTTGGGGCCCAAGGCCCCCGGGCCCCCCCTTTTTTAAGGGGGTCCCCAAGGCTGTTGGGCCCCTTTTTTAAGGGGTCCCAAGGCTCCCCTGGGTTTTTCCCCTACTTGGGGTTTTCCCGGTTCCTGGGTCCCTCCCCCTTTCTACAGGGGGTCCCAAAGGGCCCTTGGGCCCCCCCCTCTACACCTAAAGGCCCCGCCTGGGTTTTTTCCCAGGGGCCCTTTCCCCGCCCTTTCCCCTCCTTTTTCCCTTAGGGGTCCTAAGGCTCCGCCGGGGTCCCCTCCTCCCTCTCACAGGGGCCCTCAAGGTTGGGGTTCCCCCCCTTTTTCCCCACTGGGGGGCCTAAACCCCCCCCTCCCTTTTCCACAGGGGTTTCCCAAAGGGCCCGCCCTGGGCCCCCTCCCCCCCCACAGGGGTTTAAAGGCTCGCCCGGGCCCTCCTTTCCCTAAAGGGGGCCCAAGGCTGCCGGGTTTCCCCCCTTTCCTCCACAGGGGTTCCTCAAGGCCCCCGGGGGCCCCCCTCCCTCTTGGGGGCCCAACCCCCCCCCCCTTCCTTATATGGGGTTTTTTTGGGCCCCCTTTTCCTTCACATTTCCTGGCTGCCGGGGGCCCTCCTTTCCTCCACTTGGGGTTCTAACCCCGTCCTGGGTCCCCCCTTTTCCCTCCCCGGGGGTCCCCAACTCCCCGGGGCCCCTTCTTCCCTTACAGGGGGTTCCCTCCTCCCCTGGGTCCCCCTTTTCCTTCCAGGGGCCCAAGGCCCCGGGCCGGGTCCTTTTCCCTCCCCACCCGGGTGGGGGGGCCCCCTTTCCCCACCCTGAAAAATCCCCCACTCCCCCCCCTCCTTCCCCTTTCAACAGCTGTGTGGCCCGCCCCCCACTCGGAACCTGGGGTGAACCACGAAACCTCCCGGAAATTGCTGACGACCGGTCCAAAAAAGTACATGTGCCCCAAAATAAGGGGGTTTTGGGCTTTTCAACCAGAGGCGACACCCGGGGGTTCGGCTCGGGGGGGTATTTAGGGGGCCCCCCCAAAACTACGGGAAAAACCCCCTCTGGTAAAAAAAAAGGGGGCCTCCACCTCGGCAGCAAAAATTTTTCCCAAAACCCCCACCCCACCGGGGCTTGGGGCTCCCGGAAATCACACCCCTGGTCCACTCTAAAGGGTTCGTCTAAACGCACTTTAAAACCCCCCCCCTGCGGCGAAAAGGGGGAAAACCGGGGTCATGGGGATCCTCCCCCCCCCCAAAAAGCTGTTTATCCCGGTCGGCGGGGCCCTTTCCCGTGGGAGGGGGGCAGTTTTTCCTCAGGCCTGGGGGACCCCTCCCGGCCCCCCCCCCAAAACCCCCCTTTAGGACACACCACCCACCCCCTTATGGTTTTTTTGAAGGGGGGGGCCCTGGGGGTCCCTTTTTCCTCCTCCCCCCTTGGTTGTTCTCAGTTTTAAACTTGGGTTGTTTCTCTCTGTAAAAAACCCGGGTTGCTTGGAGGCCTTAAAAATAAAATGATTTTTTTTCCCCCGGGCCAAAACCGGTCGGGCCCCCGTCTACAATCCCGGGATTTGTCCCCACCGAAACCCCGAAAAGCGGCTCCCTTTCCGGAAAGGGCTCCCCCCCTGACCTGACTACCCCTTTAAACAGCCTGTTTGGCCCCCCCATGGGAAACCCCGGGTCACTGACATAAAGGCCCCAAATCCCACCTTCCCTGTGGAACTGAAACAAAAAATCGCCTTTTTTATAAACCACGGGTTTGGGCCACTCTGGTCTTTACCCCCACTAACTTTGGCTTTTGTCCATTTGACTATGTGAGAGGGGTTTACCCCCCAAAAATTCCCCCCCCGTTGTTCTTATTTGGTCTCTAGTTAAAACACTTTTGGGCCTTGGGGGAACGGGGGCTAGGGGTTAGCACTGCCCACAAAAGAACCCCGGGGAACCCTGCATTTTTTCTTGGGGATTTGCATTTTTCCCCATGCCTGGGACCCCGGGCCCCTTTCCCCCATCATGACATGCACCATACCCTTTGAATTTTAATGAATTTTGGTTGGGGGGGACCACCGTTACTCCTACCCGTCATCTGACATTGGGGCACGTGACTTCCCCCCCATGACGTTTATGACACGGACCTTAAAGAAACCGGGGTGCCTTAAAACCTTATAAAATAAATGAATTATTTTTACCTTTTTAAACATGGGGTTCCATATGGCACCCCGCCCCCCCCGCACGTGCCCGCCCAACACCAACCCGTGCCCCCTGCACCTGACAACCCCACACCAGTTTTTTCTGCCTGTCCTCAGGGGGGAACCGTCCCCATGACACGGACACAGGAATTTACACCGTGGAACGCACATTTTTTACTTTTCAAAAACACAGACACCGGGGCTCAAATACACTTACTTAGGGTTTTTTTTGCATTTGACAGTTAAAATGACCCTGACTTTTTTTCTTGGACCATTGAAATGCACTTATTGAACTTTTAAAAAACGTTCTAAATGACAAATGACATCGTGACACCGTGACATCATGACACATCAGCGACACCATGATATCATCATGACATCTGTGACACCATGACGACCGCGGCAGGACACCATGACATCCGTGACATCGCGACACCATGACGCGGACCACGTACATCATGACACCGTGACACTCATGACACCGTGACATCATGACACCGTTACATCATGACACCATGACATCAATGACACCGTTACATCATGACACCGTGACACGTTACTTCATGACACCATGACATCATGACACCGTTACATCATGACACCACGACATCATGACACCGTGACACCACGACATCATGACACCGTGACATCATGACACCGTTACATCATGACATCATGACACCGTGACATCATGACACCGTGACATCATGACATCATGACACCATGACATCATGACACCATGGCATCATGACACCGTGACATCATGACACCATGACATCATGACACCATGACATCATGACACCGTGACATCATGACACCATGACACCATGACACCATGACACTGTGACATCATGACACCATGACACCATGACACCATGACATCATGACACTGTGACATCATGACACCGTTACATCATGACACCATAACATCATGACACCGTGACATCATGACACCATGACACCGTGACACTGCGGACATCATGACACCATAACATCATGACACCGTGACATCATGACACCATGACACCGTGACACCATGACATCATGACACCATGACATCATGACACCGTGACATCATGACACCATGACATCATGACATCATGACATCATGACACCGTGACATCATGACACCATAACATCATGACATCATGACACCATGACACCATGACATCATGACATCATGACACCGTGACATCATGACACCATAACATCATGACATCATGACACCATGACACCGTGACACCACAACATCATGACACCGTGACATCATGACACCATGACATCATGACACCGTGACATCATGACACCATGACACCATGACATCATGACACCATGACATGACACCATGACATCATGACACCATGACATCATGACACCATGACATCATGACACCATGACATCATGACACCGTGACATCATGACACCATGACACCATGACATCATGACACCGTGACATCATGACACTGTGACATCATGACACCATGACACCACAACATCATGACACCATGACATCATGACACCGTGACATCATGACACCGTGACACCACGACATCATGACACCGTGACATCATGACACCGTGACATCATGACACCGTGACATCATGACACCATGACACCACAACATCATGACACCATGACATCATGACACCATGACATCATGACACCGTGACATCATGACACCGTGACACCACGACATCATGACACCGTGACATCATGACACGACATCGCTGACACCGTGTTCATGACACCGTGACATCGTGACATCATGACACCGTGACATCATGACACTGTGACACCATGACACCGTGACATCATGACACCGTGACATCATGACACCGTGACATCATGACACCGTGACATCATGACACTGTGACACCATGACACCGTGACATCATGACACGTTACATCATGACACCGTGACATCATGACACCATGACACCGTTACATCATGACACCGTGACATCATGACACCGTGACATCATGACACCGTGACATCATGACACCGTTACATCATTACACCGTGACATCATGACATCATGCCGCCATGACACCGTGACACCATGACATCATGACACCATGACACCATGACATCATGACACTGTTACATCATGACACCGTGACATCATGACACGTGACATCATGACACCGTGACATCATGACACTGTGACACCATGACACCGTGACATCATGACACCGTGACATCATGACACCGTTACATCATGACACCGTGACATCATGACACCGTGACATCATGACACCGTTACATCATGACACCATGACATCATCAACATCCCTTGATCTCTAATTTTAGAAAAGGAGTCCCAGTCCAAGTGGCTGAGTGTTATGCGGGTTTGGGGGTCTGGTTTATCAAGAGGAGAAAAGTATCCAGGGTTAGGGTTAGGTCTGTGACTTGTTTTTTAATTGGCATCAGTTTGAACTAAGGGGCACTTAGCGCCTGCAGATCTCACCAGCTGACCTCAGGCCTGCTGTTCACTCTCACTTTTCAGTCTCTGCAGCATCACTCATCTCCACCAGCACGTATTGCTTTAATTGCACCAAGCAGAAGGAGTGCAGTCAGAGTTTCACTGAATGCCATTGAAATGATAAAGAACCTAAACTACATGTTACTTCTAGACTTAGACCTAACCCTAACCCTGGATACTTTTCTCCTCTTGATAAACCAGACCCCCAAACCCGCATAACACTCAGCCACTTGGACTGGGACTCCTTTTCTAAAATTAGAGATCAAGGGATGTTGAGCAGAGAGAGAGAGAGAGAGGGGGGGGGTGAATACAAAGGAAGCTGCAGCAGGGTACACATGAGCCAATTGGGCTGTCGGGGGGGAGGAGGCACTCGGTGAAGCCTCCGCTGCTCTCTAGAATTCACTTATCCCTAAATCCTTCCTGCTCCACTGATAACAAGGAGGAGCTTAACGTAGGGAGGAGCTTAACGTGGGGAGGCGCTTAACGTGGGGAGGAGCTTAATGTTGGAGGAGCTCAACGTGAGGAGGAGCTTAACGTGGGAGAAGCTTAACGTGGGGAGGAGCTTAATGTGGGAGGAGCTTAACGTATGAGGAGCTTAATGTGGGAGGAGCTTATCGTGGGAGGAGCTTAATGCAGGAGGAGCTTAACGTGTGATGAGCTTAACGTGGTAGGAGCGTGGTGCGTCTGCAGGGATTAGAGACTTTAATTTGTTTCATTTAAAGTAAACTATCCAGACACTCAGAGTTAAATTTTATGGACAACCTATCAACAGTGTTATCCAATCACTGTTCAGAGCGTGTGTGTGTGTGTTTGTTTCTGCCTCATAGCAGTGACGGAGCAGGCTGCTCGGCCTCATCTGTCTCTACACTGAGCACTGAGACGGGGAGAGAGGAGGAGCCGGGCCCAGTGGACCGAGACACCGCCCCGTGTGCTGAGCACGACTGAGAGGAACCGGCCATGGAGCGGCTGTGTGTCCACGAGGGAGCGCTGCCACGGCAACACACCATGGACTGAGTGAGAGTCTGCAGCCACATGAAGAGTTTGAGAACATGGTATGACATGAATACATGGTATGACATGAATACATGGTATCACATGAATACATGGTATGACATGAATACATGGTATCACATGAATACATGGTATCACATGAATACATGGTATGACATGAATACATGGTATCACATGAATACATGGTATCACATGAATACATGGTATCACATGAATACATGGTATCACATGAATACATGGTATGACATGAATACATGGTATCACATGAATACATGGTATGACATGAATACATGGTATCACATGAATACATGGTATGACATGAATACATGGTATGACATGAATACATGGTATCACATGAATACATGGTATGACATGAATACATGGTATCACAAGAATACATGGTATCACATGAATACATGGTATCGTAGATACATGGTTATGAATACATGGTATGACATGAATACATGGTATGACATGAATACATGGTATCACATGAATACATGGTATGACATGAATACATGGTATCACATGAATACATGGTATGACATGAATACATGGTATGACATGAATACATGGTATGACATGAATACATGGTATGACATGAATACATGGTATCACATGAATACATGGTATGACATGAATACATGGTATCACAAGAATACATGGTATGACATGAATACATGGTATCACATGAATACATGGTATCACATGAATACATGGTATGACATGAATACATGGTATGACATGAATACATGGTATCACATGAATACATGGTATGACATGAATACATGGTATGACATGAATACATGGTATGACATGAATACATGGTATCACATGAATACATGGTATCACATGAATACATGGTATGACATGAATACATGGTATCACATGAATACATGGTATGACATGAATACATGGTATCACATGAATACATGGTATGACATGAATACATGGTATGACATGAATACATGGTATCACACATGAATACATGGTATCACATGAATACATGGTATCACATGAATACATGGTATCACATGAATACATGGTATGACATGAATACATGGTATGACATGAATACATGGTATCACATGAATACATGGTATCACATGAATACATGGTATCACATGAATACATGGTATGACATGAATACATGGTATGACATGAATACATATGACATGAATACATGGTATCACATGAATACATGGTATGACATGAATACATGGTATGACATGAATACATGGTATGACATGAATACATGGTATCACATGAATACATGGTATGACATGAATACATGGTATGACATGAATACATGGTATCACATGAATACATGGTATCACATGAATACATGGTATGACATGAATACATGGTATCACATGAATACATGGTATCACATGAATACATGGTATGACATGAATACATGGTATGACATGAATACATGGTATCACATGAATACATGGTATGACATGAATACATGGTATGACATGAATACATGGTATCACATGAATACATGGTATCACATGAATACATGGTATGACATGAATACATGGTATCACATGAATACATGGTATCACATGAATACATGGTATGACATGAATACATGTTTTCATGTATTACATGTACCCCTTCAGGAGCACTGATACATGGATATTACATGAATACATTTAATGAACTTATTCCCTGAAGCTCTTTGGCATCAACACTCATGCAGCCACCTCGCCGTCATCAGACTCATCTTTCTTGTATTTAAGCAACAAGTTATGACAAAGTGACTTCACACTGTTCCCAAAGAGCGCCCACTCAGTGAGGGTCGGGAGCTGGAGACGTGTGTGCCTGTAAAGTGTGTGTGTGTGTGTGTGTGTGCCTGTAAAGTGTGTGTGAGCTCAGATGGCTGCGCTCCTCTGCGGGGGCTCAGTGGGAGTAGAGACCTCACAGTCGTCCTGGAGAAGCTATCGTAGCTATTTTGTTCTTTTTGCTCTTGGTCAGACTTCAGACTGGACAACGCTAAACTTTCATAAGTTCAATCATTTTATTGCGTAATCAATGAAACAAAAAACAAGGTGGCTCCTAAATACTGCTGCAAATTTAATTTGGCTCTAGATGACATCTTATCAATAAGGATCTCGCGCAATTTAAGAGATCGGCAGCTACAGCCGAGACTGGTCTGTTATGACAGTAATGCACAGTGGCTAATGCTAACGCTAACCAACCTCGGCTGGTCCGTTATGACAGTAATGCACAGTGGCTAATGCTAACGCTAACCAACCTCGGCTGGTCTGTTATGACAGTAATGCACAGTGGCTAATGCTAACGCTAACCAACCTCGGCTGGTCCGTTATGACAGTAATGCACGGTGGCTAATGCTAACGCTAACCAACCTCGGCTGGTCCGTTATGACAGTAATGCACAGTGGCTAATGCTAATGCTAACCAACCTTGGCTGGTCCGTTATGACAGTAATGCACGGTGGCTAATGCTAATGCTAACCAACCTTGGCTGGTCCGTTTTGACAGTAATGCACGGTGGCTAATGCTAATGCTAACCAACCTTGGCTGGTCCGTTATGACAGTAATGCACGGTGGCTAATGCTAATGCTAATTAACCTTGGCTGGTCTGTTATGAAAGTAATGCATGGTGGCTAATGCTAAAGCTAACCATTCTTCGCTGGATATTACTGTGTAAAACACACCGAGTCAGTTTTTATAATTATTCAGCTGCTAAGCTTTAATTTAGCCATATTAATTTTCCCATAACTGCTTTTGAAACAGCAGCTGGTCTCACTAGAAAGTACCTGATCCAAGCCTGAGGATGGAGGGATGGAGAGATGGAGTGATACCCCTTCAGGAGCTCTGATACCCTTCAGGAGCTCTGATACCCTTCAGGAGCTCTGGTACCCTTTAGGAGCTCTGATACCCTTCAGGAGCTCTGATACCCCTTCAGGAGCTCTGGTACCCTCCAGGAGCTCTGATACCCTTCAGGAGCTCTGATACCCTTCAGGAGCTCTGGTACCCTTCAGGAGCTCTGGTACCCTTCAGGAGCTCTGATACCCTTCAGGAGCTCTGATACCCTTCAGGAGCTCTGATACCCCTTCAGGAGCTCTGATACCCTTCAGGAGCTCTGATACCCCTTCAGGAGCTCTGGTACCCTTCAGGAGCTCTGATACCCTCCAGGAGCTCTGATACCCTTCAGGAGCTCTGATACCCTTCAGGAGCTCTGATACCCCTTCAGGAGCTCTGATACCCTTCAGGAGCTCTGATACCCTCCAGGAGCTCTGATACCCTTCAGGAGCTCTGATACCCTTCAGGAGCTCTGGTACCCTTCAGGAGCTCTGGTACCCTTCAGTAGCTCTGGTACCCCTTCAGGAGCTCTGGTACCCTTCAGGAGCTCTGATACCCTTCAGGAGCTCTGATACCCTTCAGGAGCTCTGGTACCCTTCAGGAGCTCTGATACCCTTCAGGAGCTCTGGTACCCTTCAGGAGCTCTGGTACCCTTCAGGAGCTCTGATACCCTTCAGGAGCTCTGATACCCTTCAGGAGCTCTGATACCCTTCAGGAGCTCTGGTACCCTTCAGGAGCTCTGATACCCTTCAGGAGCTCTGGTACCCTTCAGGAGCTCTGATACCCTTCAGGAGCTCTGGTACCCTTCAGGAGCTCTGGTACCCTTCAGGAGCTCTGATACCCTTCAGGAGCTCTGGTACCCTTCAGGAGCTCTGATACCCCTTCAGGAGCTCTGATACCCTTCAGGAGCTCTGATACCCTTCAGGAGCTCTGGTACCCTCCAGGAGCTCTGATACCCTCCAGGAGCTCTGGTATCCTCCAGGAGCTCTGATACCCTTCAGGAGCTCTGGTACCCTTCAGGAGCTCTGATACCCTTCAGCACAGGTACCCTTCAGGAGCTCTGATACCCTTCAGGAGCTCTGGTATCCTTCAGGAGCTCTGATACCCTTCAGGAGCTCTGGTACCCTTCAGGAGCTCTGATACCCTTCAGGAGCTCTGGTACCCTTCAGGAGCTCTGATACCCTTCAGGAGCTCTGATACCCCTTCAGGAGCTCTGGTACCCTTCAGGAGCTCTGATACCCTTCAGGAGCCTGCCACAGTGCTGCATGTGGTCCTCTGTCTGGCATCACCAGGGAATGGGGTAATTATCCCTTTGGTTGTGGTTTTAATTGAACCCCCCCCCCGTAAAGGACCTCTGTGCTCTGTAGAAAGGACTCGTTGAATCACTTCCAATATATTCAGGGAACAGGCGTGGAGGCTCCGCCCACCGGCATCCGTGTTTGTGCCTCGGCTCGATGCCCGAACACAAACACATACATGACGTGAACTCACAGGAGGGGGGGGGGAGGGGGGGCACTCACCCGAGCGCTCTGTCCAGCAATGAGCTGGTCGTCTTCGGTCTGGACGCTGGTCCGGCTGCGAGTGTCGTAATCCTCCTGCTCAAAGTCAGAGTCGTCCTCCAGCTCCTCCGGAGTCTAGAACACAAAGACACATTCAGAGGTAGAACATAGACACATCCAGAGGTAGAACATAGACACATCCAGAGGTAGAACATAGAGACATCCAGAGGTAGAACATAGACACATCCAGAGGTAGAACATAGACACATCCAGAGGTAGAACATAGAGACATCCAGAGGTAGAACATAGACACATCCAGAGGTAGAACATAGACACATCCAGAGGTAGAACATAGAGACATCCAGAGGTAGAACATAGAGACATCCAGAGGTAGAACATAGAGACATCCAGAGGCAGAACATAAACACATCCAGAGGTAGAACATAGACACATCCAGAGGTAGAACATAGACACATCCAGAGGTAGAACATAGACACATCCAGAGGTAGAACATAGACACATCCAGAGGTAGAACATAGACACATCCAGAGGTAGAACATAGACACATCCAGAGGAACATAGACATCCAGAGGCAGAACATAAACACATCCAGAGGTAGAACATAGACACATCCAGAGGTAGAACATAGACACATCCAGAGGTAGAACATAGAGACATCCAGAGGTAGAACACACATCCAGAGGTAGAACATAGACACATCAGAGGTAGAACATAGACACATCCAGAGTAGAACATAGACACATCCAGAACATAGACACATCCAGAGGTAGAACATAGACACATCCAGTAGAACATACAGACACATCCAGAGGTAGAACATACATCCAGAGGTAGAACATGAACATAGACACATAGACACATCCAGAGGTAGAACATAGAGACATCCAGAGGTAGAACATAGAGACATCCAGAGGCAGAACATAAGACACATCCAGAGGTGGAACATAGACACACATCCAGAGGTAGAACATAGACACATCCAGAGGTAGAACATAGACACATCCAGAGGTGGAACATAGAGACATCCAGAGGAACATAGACACATCCAGAGGTAGAACATAGAGACATCCAGAGGACATCCAGAGGTAGAACATAGACACATCCAGAGGTAGAACAGACACATCCAGAGGTAGAACATAGACACATCCAGAGGTAGAACATAGACACATCCAGAGGTAGAACAGACACATCCAGAGGTAGAACATAGAGACATCCAGAGGCAGAACATAAACACATCCAGAGGTAGAACATAGACACATCCAGAGGTAGAACATAGACACATCCAGAGGTAGATCATAGAGACATCCAGAGGTAGAACATACACACATCCAGAGGTAGAACATAGACACATCCAGAGGTAGAACATAGACACATCCAGAGGTAGAACATAGACACATCCAGAGGTAGATCATAGAGACATCCAGAGGTAGAACATAGACACATCCAGAGGTAGAACATAGACACATCCAGAGGTAGAACATAGACACATCCAGAGGTAGAACATAGACACATCCAGAGGTGACATCCAGAGGTAGAACATAGACACATCCAGAGGTAGAACATAGACACATCCAGAGGTAGAACATAGAGACATCCAGAGGTAGAACATAGACACATCCAGAGGTAGAACATAGAGACATCCAGAGGTAGAACATAGACACATCCAGAGGTAGAACATAGACACATCCAGAGGTAGAACATAGAGACATCCAGAGGTAGAACATAGACACATCCAGAGGAAGAACATAGACACATCCAGAGGTAGAACATAGAGACATCCAGAGGTAGAGAACACCTCACAGCTCATACAGTGACAGTTGATGTTGTTGACTTGATGTTGTTGACTTGATGTTGTTGACTTGATGTTGTTGACTTGATGCTCTGAGTGGCATCCAGAGACACATGAAGCATCTGTTCAGTATCGTGTCTCATCCTATGATGTAACTCTCACTCAGAGGACCAGAGTGAACAGAATCAAACAGATCTTCATCATCTGAACAAAAGACTTCTGTCCAATTAACAAACATGTGGTGGACACAGGAATGTGATTTACAGGATTCTAAATGAACATTCCCGCGTTACACGAGGAGAGAAGGTAACCACTCATTCAGGCGCTGGTCCGTGTGGTAACAAGCTCTCCGGGATGATTCCCCCTGACCCGGCAGCAGCGGTGAAGTAGTGAATTAAAGTGGCTCACACAAAATAAATACCAGATACCACGCTGGGCCGAGTGGCTTAACTTGTTTTGTGTCGGTCACCCGGTCGGTTGCACAAATATTTGCTGTTAGATTCAAACCTTTGAGCTCCCATCGGATCGGGGACAGCTCCACACATGACCACGTGTGTGAATATGCATCAGTAAACAATGCAGTATGGACATGGTTATTGCTTAATGGAATTATTTTAAGGCAATTACAGTCATCAAGCATCATGTAATAAACTAAAGAAACCTTCAGCAAGGTGAATAATTGAAAAAAGCCTCTGGAGCATGAATTAATAATTTGTGGTAAAATAGGAATGAATATGCATTTCTGCATTAAGATTCGTGGGTTAACCAGCTAACCTCAACACAGGCTCATCACCATGGAAACCTGCAGAGCACAATATCAAACCTGTATAGACGTGTTGACATTTCTAATCTCCATAATGAATCATTGGATGACGGATAGCATTAATACTCCTGTACACAACATCCTCTCTTTAATGTAGCCTCTCTGTCACGGTGCTACTTCCTCTCTGTCACGGTGCTACTTCCTCTCTGTCACAGTGCTACTTCCTCTCTGTCACGGTGCTACTTCCTCTCTGTCACGGTGCTACCTCCTCTCTGTCATGGTGCTACTTCCTCTCTGTCACAGTGCTACTTCCTCTCTGTCAGAATCAGAATCAGAATCAGAATCAGAAACAGTTTTATTGCCAGGAATGTTTTCACAAACAAACGAGGAATTTTTTTTGGTGGAAGGTGCAACATTTGGACATGACAAACAAACAACAATCAACACGACAGAAAGACAACAAATAATGTGAAGTGTTTGGGTGTGTGCTTCAAGTGGTGTGTTTTAGTTAAAGTGCATGTTAAAGTGACGTGTGTGGAGGAGGGAAGAAGAAGAGGAGGAGGGAGGAGGTGAGGAGGAGGAAGAGGAAGGAGGCGGGAAGAAGGAGAGAGAGGAAGGTGGAAGAGGGTGGTAGTCCTGGGGGTGACAGTCAGTCAGTCCCGGGTCCATTGATGAGCCCGACCGCCCGTCGGAAAAAGCTTTGGTGGCGGGTGGTCTTTGTCCTGATGGACGCAGCCTCCTCCCGAGGGAGGACTCGAACAGGAGTGTCCAGGGTGGGAGGGGTCAGCGACAATCTTTCGGCCCGCTTCAGTGACCTGGAAGTGAACAGGACCTGGAGGAAGGCAGATTGCAACGATAACCCTCTCGGCGGCCGGATGATGCTCTGCAGCCTGCGCTTGTCTTTGGCTGTGGCTGCAGGGTGCCAGACGGTGATGGAGGAGCAGATGATGGACTCAACGATGGCCGTAGAATTGTACCATCATTCTCCCTGGCAGGTTGAATTTCCTCAGCTGCCTCAGGAAGAACATCCTCTGCTGGGCCTTCTTGGTGATGGAGCGGATGTTCAGCTCCCACTTGAGGTCCTGGGAGATGATGGAGCCCAGGAAGGTAGGGACTCCACAGCGTCGACGGGGGAG